>NC_018228.1:140446-165682 GCF_000227135.1 Leishmania donovani | reverse complement strand
TGGGAGCAGCAGACGGCGCCGGCGAAGAAGAAGACCAGGACAGAGCGGCTCCCGCCGACTTCGAGGCACTGCTCATGACGGCGTCACAGGGATCCGAGAAGAAGGGGCCGATGCTTGCGCGCGTTCACACACACACACACACACACACACGCATGTATAGACGTGTGCGCGCTTTTCTGTATGTGCGCGTGGAAGGAAGGAAGGAAGGAAGGAAGTAAAGGAATGGTGGTGGTGGTGGTGTTCGTGGTGTGGGCACTGATAACCGTGCGCAGGCGGCTGGAGTCGATACGGATGCTAATGCGCGTAGCTGCTCATCGCATAGCGAGCAGGAGAAGGGCGGAGGGAAGAAAAGAGAGAGAGAGGGCGATGGTGACGCGGCTGATGCGACACTTAGGCGATCGATCCATGCCGAGGGATACGGCGGATAAGAGCGGCGCGCGCCGCCCCGCCCGCTTCTTCATGACCCCTGCTCCGGCGCCGTTGCGTCTTCATCACCCCCGGGGTGGGGGAGACCTCAAAGGAGGAGTAGGAGGATGGCCACGAGTGTGCGGCAGACGAGGCGAGCCGCCAGAGCTAACACACACACACACACACACATGCATATACGTACACAACAGACACAAGAGACACGTACACAGGCAGAGGGGTGGACACCCAAGCTGCTCAAAAGCCCAGGACTCTCGCTGGGCTGCGACCTCGTTGACGGTGCGCGTGCGACTTCCATGTCGCTACATCGCCCCCTTTCCGACGTTATCCCCCCCCCCCACCACACACGCACACAGTGGCGTCTACAGCCCCTTGTAGTACTTGAGTGTCTGCACAGGTGAGCCGTCGCGTCGCTTGAGGTTGTGGAACCGCGGCTCCAGCTTCGAGGCTGGGATGGTCTGATGAAGGTCATACGCGGCCAGCGCCAGCGGCACGCCGAGCGTGAGGCCGAACAATTGCAGCAGACACTCGGTGAGCGCTGAGTGGCGCCTGGCGAAGGGGCTGATGCGCATGAGCGGCATCGTGCTCAGCGCCGGCAGCATCATGCACGGCAGATTCCATATGACGCGCGCGACGCTGCACTTCTTCAGACTGTCCCACCCAGCCGCGGTGCTCGTGCCGCGCGTGACGCCATCGTCGTCGACGACGCGGATACCCTGCCCGCTGCTGAGCCACTCGTTCTTGCGCATGCTCGCCAAGTTCACTGTTGCGGCGCAGCTGACGGCGAGGAAAGGCACCGTCGCGCGGATCAGCGTCGAGGTGGCCGTGCCGCTCGGGATGCGCTTCAGCCACATGGTAGCCAGCAGGCTGCCGCCGCACGCCACGACGACCGCCGCCGTGTACGCCTTCAGGATCTCCGAAACTGGCTGCTTGTCGGACGAGCGGTTGGCGTAGTTGACGGCACTGTTGTAGCTCTGGTTGAACCACTGGATCGCCACCGTGCGGCCCACGCTCATGACCGTCGACGGCAGCATCATGAATGGGACAACGAAGTAGTTGATGGGCAGGAACATTGACATGCGGCAGGCAGGGGGGATGACCTCCTGCGTGGTCGGGTGGATGCAGCTCTCAACGGCCGTGCGCGCGCGCCAGAGGTCGGCGCTTGGCACGTTGCCGGCCTGCCCATCCTTCCACCGATCGAGCAGCATCTGGTGCTTCTGAAGCGTCCTCTCGTTTTCGAGGAGCAGCATAGGGTTGATCGCCTCGCTCCAGTACCGGGCGCGACCCAAGAAGGTGCTCATCTCGTACTTGGACCCCTCCATCGAGAAGGTGGCGGCCGCCATTTTTCGTATCAGTCTCCAAGGCGCTACGTTCCTGTTGTGTGCGCGCGTGCGTGTGTGTCACTGTGCTTGGAGCCACACCAAGAAAAAGAAGAAGGGCGATAGCGAAGCTGAGAGCGAGGTGCACGGAGAGGGCGAGGACGGGAGAAGGGTGACGGTGGCAGCGCATCCATGAGCGCGTCGGGCTGCACATACGTGGCTTATCTCCACGCGTGCGTTCGCTTGCTGAGACGGGGGTGGGCGAAAAGCTGCGATGGCGACGCGCGCTCGTGCTTGCGATTCCCCCTGGCCCACCTACTGACCACGGCGGTAGCTCCGTGGGTCCTAGGTGGAGGATCGGGCGCAGACGGGACAGGGATGGGGAGGGCCTTGGTAGCCATGCACCACAGGTTTCAGAGAGAGAGGGGGTGGGGTTAAGTAGGCGTGATCGCATCCTAAAGGAAAAGATGGCGGCTTGCGTGGTTGGTTGACAGGGGCTGTCGCTGCTGCTGCTGCTGCTGCTGAAAGTCGCATCCGTTGTGAGAGAGGTCAGACTGCCAGCTGTGTATGTGTGCATGCTTGAACCACCACCACCACCACCACCACCAGCGACGCCATCTCACCGCCCGCGGCTTGCCTCTTTAGTGATGTCCTCGGGTAGCGGGCTGAAGTCCGTCATGCAAGAAGGCAGCGCGCCACACTCCACACAAATCCGACCACGGGCTCGACGGCGCGGGAAGCCGACGCAGGAACGCCTCCGCCTCCTCGACGGTGGGCACCATGTTGATGAAGACCGGCTCTGCCGCGTCATCGCCGTCCACGTCGTCCAGTCTGCCGTCGCGCTTGCCGGCCGCCGTCTTGGTCCTCTTGTGCGGCTGCCCTTGCGCCTTCTTCAGGTGAAAGGAGAAGCTCCCTGCGTCCATCAGCGGCACACTGCAGAGCCGCACGGCGCGCGTGTCGGGGTGCTCCCAGGCCATCTTGTGCATGATCCATCGATCCAGATGCCGCGCCGCCACCTCGCCGCCGGCCAAGACGATCACCGCGTCGCAGTCGCCAACGTACAACACGAAGCCGCGCAGCAAGTTATCGTTCGCGAAGTTGCGCAGCTTGCCGAGGTGGGCCGCGGAGAAGATCGGGAAGACGCGGTAGGCGCGCAGCAGCGGTGCCTCCGTGGCGTGGCGCCGCTGATCGCGCGCGCGCTTCAGGATTTGATCCGGCAGTGCGGCAACGTGACGGTCGTGGTTGCGCCGCTGGTGCTCCAAGTTGCGCAGCTCGTACTGCTCCAGCACCTTCGTGTCTGTCGCCAGCGGGTTCAGCACACTGGAGCCGAAGAGGTTCAGGGCAAGGTTCTTCGTGGAGAGTCGGTCGTGCAGGAGGCGACTCGCTGCCGACGAGGCGAGCGCCGTCGGACCACGGCTGCTACTGGTGGTATCGTGCAACGCCCCTGCATCGGAGGCTGCCGCTGCCTTCTGCTGCGCCTTCGCCTGCTTTTCTTTGAGTCGCTCCCGCCGCTCGGCACGCAGCTGCTCTTTCGGCTTGTACTCCTTCTGGATAACGGGGTGCTCTAAGTCACGGTACTCGTAGTGCTGCGTGTAGTGCGTGTCCGGAATCACGGGGTGATGCACCAGATCCAGCTGCGCCGCCCGGATCTGTGCCACTGTGGCCGTCAGCGGCGACACGACGAGGTGTGCGCCGCCGCCGCTGTTGCTGGCGCTGCCGTAGCGCGGCATCGTCGAGGTCCAGCGGTCCCACGGCTCAATGTCGGGGACGCCGTCCGCGAAGATTTGCCGCAGAAGCGAGTTGGTCTGCGCATTGCCGCCGTCAGGGAACGCCGTGGCCGGCGCCTCGGCATGCGCGCTGCCGGCGCAGTGGCCGTCCGCGCCGCGTCCGCGCTGGCAAAAAGAGCGTAGCTGTGCCAGGTAGGCGTCGCGGCGTTGCTGCAACGCCGCCGCGGAGGTCTGCTGCTGCTGCTGCTGCTGCGCCTTTACGAGGAAGTCAAGCGCTGCTTGAGAGGCCTCGAGGGACGACGGCGGTACAGGTTCGACGGAGTGTGCCGTCGAGGGAGTCTGCGGCGCTGGCTCCTCTGCAGATGCGTGCTGCTGCTGCTGCTGCTGCTGCGCACCGAAGACGATCTTTCTGCGTCGGGCCGGGCCGCCGCCAACGGAGCCCGCTGCGTTGGCGACTCTGCTGGTGTACCGCTGCATGACGCCCTGCAGGCCTGGGTCGAAGGCGCGAACGTCCGACACGCCCTGGTAACGGCGGCCACCGCCGCGATGCTGGGCACCCCCGTCCCCATCGTGCTCCTGCTGCTGCATTGCCATAATATCGAGGAGACTGGGGATTGCTCCAGACGCAGCGGACGTGGAGGCCGTGGCCCCGCCGCTGCTCGCCGCGACGGCGGAGAAGTCAATGGTGACATCATCGATGCTGAGCGGCTTGCATGCTGGCTTGCGGGTAGACGACCGCGGTTGGGCGGAGGACGAGGCGGAGGATGGCAGTGGCGGTGGCGGTGGCATTCTGCAGCGAGCTCGCCACCGAGAAAGCGAGCAAGTTCGCCTTTGCGTCTACGCTGCACAGTGCGAGGTGTTAGGAGCGGGTGGGATGGCGGAGGGGCACCACATACCCAAAACAACGATCGTGCTCTGGCTTGCGAGCGAGGGAGGCGGCGAACGAGAGAGAGAGAGAGAGGGTTGGTGGAGGGGATGGATCAGGAGGCAGAGAGCGATATGCGCGGTGCTGCTGTTGTTGTATAGACAGATATACAGTGCGCCAGGCGATCGGCACAGAGCCTCATGCAGATCCGCACACACACCCACCCACACACACACACACACGTGCGCAGCTGTGCACGCATGCAGACTTTCCCCAGCATCGGCCTCGTCGAGGACTTCGTCTTCGTCTCCCTCTCTCCACTCACCGGCCCCTGAGCCACCCTCACGACGGAGGTTGCGTTGCGTGTGGGCAAGGCTCGGCAAGATTGGTGGTGGTGGGGTGGGGAAGGGGGGTAGGGCTGGTAAGACGCATCCCACTCTTGCATCGCTTCCACGGCTTCTCTTGATTTCGTTTTCTTTTAACGTGGACGCGCGTTATCGGCGCATCACTGTTGTTAGGAGGCGATCGCAGCCGTCGTGCGCGCAGAGGGCCCCGTCAAGGAGAGAGAGGTGTCGGGTGTGTGGGGATGTCCGTCCCACCCACCAACCCACAAACACCTGAGAGTGAGAGGTACTCAGCAGCGGACACGATCTCGCGCCTTCCTCCGGCCGTCGCCTGCGGGCCCCGCGTGCGCCTGTCGGATGCTGCGCAAGACCCGCCCTCCTTCCAGTGGCAAGCTCCTCGACCGCATGAGAGCGATGCGTGTGCGGACGGCTTGCACGGGGCGCACCGAGCAGGCGCACTGTGGTCTTCATCCACTCCTTCCAGAGGGGGAGGGAGCTTGCGAGGAGAGGATGGTGGGGGAGACGTGACGCAAAGACGATGCAAGCGAGGGCGGCTGCCGTCTCGTGGAGCGGCTGCAGCGCCGCATCAACACGTCTGCATCGCTGATCCTCACCGCATATGGGACGGCAACAGCTGCGCAACCCTCTGTCGATTCTTAGCTCTTACTCGGGCAGTGACGCGAGAGGTGCGCCTCGGAGCCGCAGTACTTGCACTGATCCTTCGAGGTGCGCTGCACGAGAGGCTTCGCCTTTGCCGGCCGCGGCGTCGGCGCAGCCACCTCAGCAGCGAGAGCCTCGTGCCGTGGCTGCTTATCCACACCCACGGCAACGGAAGGGCTGACCACCGCAGCGACACTGGCGCCGTTGCTGCCGTCACAGTGACGCGTGAAGTGGTCGGCGCTACCGCACTTCTGGCAGCGGTCCTTTGGGAAGCGCGACTTGGGCGCGGTGGATGCCGCCGTCGTCGCGGCGGCATCCACCGCCCCGCTGCCCTGCGCACGTTCCTCCGCCACTGCCCGCTGGCTCGCTGCCGGCGACGACGACAGTGCGGCCGTCGAGTCGGCGTCGTCGCGAGTGCGCTTGCCGGTGCTTGGCCTTTTCGGTTTGGTGCTGCTGCGCGGCTCCCCCGCGTCGGTGGTGCGCTTCACGTGGTGTTCCGGCACGGCGCCACCACTGCCGTAGAAGTCTGCCACCCGCACCCCGCTCACCACAACGTGAACAGGCCTGTCACGCCATACGAGATATGGAATATGGCTGAAGTCGAGCGACTCTCCGCCCGCCGCAGCGCCGCCGCTGCTCGGCTGGCGCTCCTGCCGCGGCGCGGACGCAGAGCCTTGAGAGGATGACCCGGGTGGTGGCGCGAAGAGGTCCGCCAGCGTCATGTGCTCGAAGGCATCGTCGTCGGCAAGGTGTTCAAGAGCACCGTGCCGTGCAGCCGCGTCAGCTGCGAGACCGCTCGCCTCTTGAGACGCAGCAGCGCCGTCTTCCGGACCCGCGACAGCGGCGGCCGCCTTGTGGATTATCGTCTCCACCTCCGCGGCCACCGCCGCGCTCGTGAGCTCCGCCACGGCAAAACGGGCTCGGCCGAAGCCGAGGAAGAGGCTCCGCCTCACCGTGTTGCAGAAGATAATCTGCAGAAAAGACGCATCCGCGATACTGGGGACGGGGTAGACGATGAAGGACGGCGTCGGGGCCTCCTCTGCGGCGGGGTCAGCGCTGTGATGCGGCTGCCGCGGTGCATGGCTGCGTTTGGTCTTCGCCATGGTTGGCGGTGCCCCCCGAGTGTATTCGCTATCTTACTGAACAGACACGAGCCAGCTGAAGGACTTGCAGGGTTGAGACCTGCGCTTGTCTGTATGTGTGTGTGTGTGTGTGCAGCAAGACGGATGCCGGCGCAGCGGGGGGGGGAGGGGAGGCGCGAGAGAGAGCAGAGGGGTCACAGCGAGTGAATAGTAAAAGGGTGCGGCCCGTGGCGCATCACGGACGTGAGAAGGATGCGCACAGGAGAGGCGAACAAGAAGGCGGTGACGTGTGCGCACGCCGATGAATAAGGGAGGAGGGAGGGAAGCCACGCCGTCTCGACAACCCATGGCCTGCTGCCCCCCCCCCCCCCGAGGGAGGCGTTGCACATGCCTGCATATGAGTGCGCGCAGGCAACGGACGCTGACGTGGAAGATGACGAGGCAGGAAGACAGACGATGTCGTTGTCTCGACTGCTGAGAGACACATCACGGCGACTGCGCCGAAGCGATGATGATAATGATGGCGATGGTGAACACACGACTACATGAGGCTGCTCCGGATGACGGTGCCACCCCATATACCACATACACACAGGACAGACGTCTGCACTGCTAAGCCGTCTTTCGCATTCCCCTATGCAGTCGCTGCTACCACCACCCCACTGCACGTGCGAAGGAAAGTGACAGACAACGAGTACATCAAGGGAGACGACGGAGTAAGAAGGGGGAGGGAAGGCAATGTCGAACATCTTGCCCGTGTCTGTGCCAGTGCGCGTGCACAGATGTCACGAGGCGTGGGTGGGAGTGGGGTATGAGCCGCCTCCGCGCGCGCGCGTGAAGGACGCACCACATGAGGGAGAGCACGCAAACACCGGCTCTCCCTCCCCCTTGCCCGCATACGCGCTTCACGGAGATGGCTCACCACAGAAGAGACACAGATGCGCAGACATAAAACAGACGCCGAGACACACCAAACAGCGCACACGCGTACGTGCGAGAGAGAGAGAGAGAGGGGGAGGAGAGGGGAGGAACCACTTCCTGTGCTCGTCTTGGCATAGGAGGACGTCCGGGGAGGGGAAAGAGGAGGGGAGGGAAGGGCTATGATACATCACACGCCAAGCGAAGAGAAGGAGCCAGCCGAAAAAAAAATGAAAGGGCATCATGAACGACCACACACACACACACACACACACACACACACACACACACACACACCACACGCGAGGGGATAGAGAGGCAGACAGGAACGTGCGCTGAACTGTGCGAAGAGTGAAAAAGAAGAGCAAAGACGTCGTTCAAGAACGCGCATCCGCGTGCAAGAACCGCAGCAAGACGCTCGCTGCCGCCGTCTCTCTGCGAGCACGAGGTTGCCGGCAACACCAGTAGCATCCGCGGTGGGAGCAGCAGACCACCACCACAAACGCCGAGCAAGGCGTGCGTGAGCGCAGGGGGAGGGGCGAGACGGTGAGCGAGAAAAGCAACAACGACAACACGTACACACATATACATACGGACTCAGCAGTCCGGCTGCCAGTCCGGTGGCAGCATCACCGGTATCCCGCGCCGCGGCGGCTCGGCGCGCTTGAGAAGCGACGCGTCCGCGTTGCACAAGCCACGCAACCGCACCGCGTACACCCGCGTCTCCTTCGACTCCGTCGGCAGACGGTACGCTGTGAAGGGCCGCTGGCAGCGGCGGTGATCTTGTTGCGCATCGTTGCTCACGTCCCCGCCCCCTCTCGGCCTGAGGGGGCTTTGGTGAGGGCTGTCTCTGGCGTCGCGCCCATCTCGACGATGGCGCTGACCCCCTTCGCCGCTGCCGTAGTTGCTGCCACCAGCGACAGTGCTGCCGCCGGCATCGCCGTAGGTGCGCAGGTACGTCGGCGAGTCGGTGCTGTTGCTTGTCCGGTAGAGTAGGTGCAGCAAGGGGTTCGAGTCGGACTGCAGCTGCGCGTTTCCGTGGCTCGGCAACGGTGAAGAGGTCGACTGAAGGCCCTGGCGGTGCCCGGCTCGCGCGCCGGCCGCGGCTGCAGTAGGAGATGTCTTGGATGTGGCTAGGCCACGGGCGCCGTCAGGGCTGCGTGTCTTCCCCGTGCCCTCGAGGTCGTGCCTGAGTTCCATCGGCGAGAGGGCTGGCGGCGGTACCGCTGTCGTGCTGCTGTGGTACGCAGTGCTGCCGCTGCGCCGCAAAAAGGTGATTGTGTCCGCGAGCGCCACCTCCGTCGCCGCTAGCGGCATTGCACCGGCGATGCTGTCGTTACCAGGGGACCGCGTGATGGCGCGCTCCGATGGTGGTCCCGATACACCATTGCCGCGGTGACCGCGGATGTGCGGCGCTGACGCGCACGCCGCCATGGGCGATGTCGCCGCCGTGGTGTGCTGCGTGGTGCCACTCATCCCCTCGTCCAACGATGCGGAGCAGCGGTCTGAGACGATGCCGGCGGTGCCGAGATTCTGGCTGCCGCTGCTGCGCCGCCCTGCTGTTCGGCGAAGACGCGACTGCACGTAGGACGGCCTCAGGCTGTAGGCCAACTCGCACGTCGGCAGCTCCGTCTTCGTGGCAGCCGCCGTCGCGGTTGCTGACCAAGCTTTTCCTCGATTAAGGATGAGGTCTGTGTACACGCCCTCGGCCATCGCCAACGCGCGCTGCTTGGCCGCGATGGAGGGCCCCACGACGTCGCAGCACGTTTCTCCTTGCGCGGTCGCCGCTGTGTTGACGTAGTCGACGCCGCCGGTGGTGCTGGCGATCGTCGCGGCGGCCCTCGACGTTTTGTCGTCGTCATCGCAGGTGTAGCTCTCGACGCCAGCGGCGTATAGGTAGGTCGCCGGCTGCTGCTGCTGCTGCTGCTGCGCTTTCTGCGACGACGTCGACGGCTTCGAGAAGCCCAGCAGCTCTGCCCTCTTCGCATCAACCGACGCCTGCAACTCCCTCGCGCGCGACTCGGCGGCGTTGCACGTGACGGCCAGCACCACCCTTGCCGTGGAGGGCGTCCGTTGGACCGGCGGCAACTGGTCGGCTGCTGCGGCAGCGCCGTCGCCGCCACCAGGGCGACCACGACGCGACTCCATGGAACGCGGCAGAGGCTCACAGAAGAGAATCGTGTCGTGCAGGTAGGGCACGTACATCCCGCCTCGGCGCGCGCTGCGGAGCAAGCCACACGCAGAGGCGGAGGTGTGGGGGCGCGACTGCGACACCGGCAAGTGCGCGCTCTTGCGGAAGTAGTTCTCGACGAACGTGAAGCCGGACTGCTTCCACGCGTTGCGCCGATCAGCGCTGCCGCTCGCCGCAGCCTTCCACACAGGGGCTGTCGCTGGCCGTGCTGAAGACACTGTGGTGGCCGCGGCGTGGGTACGGCGCGCGGAAGCCGGGTGCTCCTTCGCCACGGGGTTGAAGATGCGTCGCAGCGGGCGGCGCTCCCCTGTGGCCGCGTCGAAGTCGGACTCCGCGAAGTCGTGCCGCCACTCGAACATCGGCGCGCGCTTCTGCGCCAGTCGTTCGCGTACGCACTGTCGCCGCTCCGGCGGCGGCACGAAGAAGTCGAGCTGGACGCGCGACGTCATGGTGGCGGTCGGATGTGCAGGTCCGCGGCAGTAGCAGCCGCAATGCACGTACACACACACGCACACACACAAGCCACCCCTCTCTCTCTCGTGTGGGGAGAACGCAAGGGACTCGCGCACGTGTGTGCCCCTGGATGGTGACGAAGGAGGGCGAAGGGTGAGCGATGGGCGTGCGCACCTGATTTTGTGGACCCCTTCGGTGAGCAGCACGATGATGTGGGGATGTGTCGGCGGCGTGGTTCGTATGGCCATCACATGCGATGCAGCGTAGACGGCGAGGGAGAAGATTGCGTGCGAGTGTGTATGTATGTGGGTGGGTGTGTAGGGCGGTTAACAGACATAAAAGACGTACATCCGCGAAGACGCGCACGTGCGCATCGATGCGCCGGTAGAGGCGTGGGGAGGAGGGGCAGAACGGCGACGAGTCAGAGAGGGAGAGAGAGCGCTCAGGTGCTGTACCGTGGGCGTGAGGGAGGGGAGAGGAAGGTGTCGCCGTTGCGCACTGCTGACGAGTTTCGCGTCAGACGGCAACGCACATACGCACACGCTCGATAGGCGCCGCACGGATACACGCAGCGGCGAGCGTGGTGGTGATGCGTTCACCTCCATCCGTGTGCGCTACGCTGTCCATGCGCCTTGCACACGTCCAGGGAAAGGGACGCTGCATCGCTCTCGTGTGCTTCTCGCGCGGCGTGATGGTTCGTGTGCCCGTCACAACAACGTTGTAGATAAGGTGTATATCGACACAACACCCTGCCCGCTGCGCATGCGCTTGGCAAGCTCCGCTGTCTGGCGCGCGGGTAGAGGGCCGAAGAGAGGGCCCCACAACACATGAGCAACATATGGAAAGGACACGCAGACATGGATGCGTGAGGGGGGGGGGTGGGTGGGTGGGACAGGGCAACAACAGCAGCAGCAGCAGCGCTGTGTGCGTGAGGGCGGGAACCGCACACATGCTATGCAGTCGCCCCCAACCGCTCTCCCGCCGTGCGGGGCTGCCCGTCAGTCCTCGTCCGCGAAGAGCTCCTGGATGACGCCTCTGTAGCGATAGTGGATCGCAGGACGGAACAACCGCCCCGTCGCGGTGCGTGTGTGATGAGCCACGTCCCACACGTCGTACAGGACGCGGACGTGCCGCACGCGCTCGTGCGGGGCGGCCTCGCCGTGCTGCGTCGCCCACGCCGCGAGCGAGGCGGCAGCGGCCTGGTTCAGCGCCGGATCGCCCAGGCACTGTGGCCAGCCCTCACCGGCGAACGCAGCCCAGTTCAGCAGCCGTTGCGGTGAGGGCGACGACGGCAGCGGCGAGGTGGGCGAACTCGGTTGAGAGTGCGGCGACGGCAGTGCCGCCGCAGCCGCGGCGGTTGTCTGAAGAAAGTCGCGCAGGCGGCGCTCATCAGTAAGGACGAGGGCGCAGACGTACCGCCGATACGGATGCACCAGCACGCAGACCCCGCCCTCCAGGCAGAGCGGGTGCTGCGCGTAGAGCGCCTCGAGTGGCTCGAGGGCGATGCAGTGACCGTTGCTCGTCGTGGCGTGGTGCGGGCGCAGGGAGGCGATGCGACGGAAAGAGCCATCCGGGCAGCGCTCTACGACTTCCTCGGTGTGCAGCCAGCCGCTCTTCTCCAGCACCGCCGCCGTCCTCTCCGGTTGCCGGTAGTATCCGGCCATGACGGTGGGGCCGCGCAGCAGCAGCTCACCCGTTGGCCGCTCTGACTGATGGGTCCAGCCGCTCCAAACAGGGCTGCATCCACCGCTCGAGGCTGCCGCTGCGGTGGCGGCGCTCCCAACAAAGGCGGCGCCGGTGGCGAAGACGTCGCGCATCTTGACGTGCACCGGCCCCAGCGGGCCGCCAATCGAGTCGAGCTGCGTCGCGCAGTACGCCTGTTGCAGTCCGCAGCCAGCAGCCTCCGCGACACCGTACGACTGGACGAGGGACGCCCCGCACACGACCTCGACGTACTCTTGGTCCCGTGGGTGCAGTGCGGCGGCGCCAGGCCCGCCACGGATGAGCACGAGCCGGCAGCGGCCACCGAGCAGCTTGCGCGAGGGAGCGAAGATGGTGGAGAGCAGGAACGGTGTTTGCAACCCGCGCCGCATCGCCTGCCGCCGCGCCTCGTAGGCGGCTTCAAACAGCAGCTGGCGATACCCCGTGGACACCATCGACTCAACGGTGCGGCGCAGGCGCGCCAGTGTCGCCGGCAGAGCGGGAAAGATGGTGGGCTTGTACTCGGTGAGGTCGCCGTGCGGACGTGCCCACGTGTCGAAGAGGGTGCGGCGCGTGCCGTAGCACACGAGGAGGCCACGCAGGAGCGATGCTGTCTCCGCCACAAACTCGCAGACGTCGTGCAGAGGGAGGTACGCCATGTACGACGGCCGCCCCACTGGCGCTGTACGGGAGCGCAGCGCGGGCATGCAGGCCGTCGTGTAGCGGGCTATGCGACTGCTGCCCTGCCCACCGCGTCCGGCGCTCTCTGCGGTGCTGAAGCTGTTTTTACTGGTGATCGCAGTGCTGGTAAGCGTGTCGCCTCCTCCAGCCACGCGACGCAGCCCGTCGTCGCCGTCGACGTCGGTTGAGTTAAGGTATTCGTGGTACGCAGCCACGGATGCCTTGACGGCGCCATGCGTGAGGAGGACGCCTTTGGGATCGCCTTCCGTGTAGAGGATAAAGGCGAGGTCGTCTGGCTGGAGAGGTGCCAGTGGCAGCTGCGGCAGGCCGTCATCGATCATCATCAGCGGCGCGGCGATCGTTGGGGCGCTGCCTGCCAGAGCCGATGCCGCTGGCAGCGCGCCTGGAGAGCGAACGCCGCTCCCACGCAGAGGCGACGCTGTTAGTGCATTCCTTTCACGCAGCGGCACCGACGCGCGCCTTGCTGCATCGTTGGCGGCGAACCTTGCGCTGCCGCCGCTCTTGCCATCCCTCGTGGCGGCGGCGACACCGACCAGCATAGTGGGCGTCGTGTTCGCCGCGCAGGACGTCGCGCACGCTGTTGCTGTACCGCTGTCACTGACGGCCTCGGTGGGGCCGGGCCAGGCGCTGGTGGCCACGGACGCGGCACTCCCGTCCTGCGAGGCTGCCGCCGCGAACGCGGCGCCGCGCAGGTCATCCGTGCCGATCCCGCCACATAAACGAGGACGACGGAGGGAGGCGCTGGACGGCGGCGAGGACGCGACCGCATTCCCACCAACGCTGGCGCCGGCGGCGCGTGCGCCGCGCTGCTGCGGCTTCAGGTGGCGTAGACGGGCCTGCTGCTGATGCTGCAGCCGTCGCTCTCGCAACTTGCGCTGACGCCACGCCTTGAGTTTCGTCTCGCCATGCATGAGCACGTCGCTCCACCAGAGTGCCTCCTCTTCTTCGTCCTCACCTTCTTCGTCCACTGCTTCATCGTGCCCCTCCGCCGTCACGTCGTGCGCCTGGTGCGACGGTTGCCGCTCGCGCATGCTCGTGCGCGACCACCAAGACCGCGGTGCCGCGGCGGCTGACGCGTGGCCGTCACCGCCGTCGCTGCGGCCTCCGCGCGGAGGCCCGGCGGAGCGGATGACGATAAACATGGGTGAGGGTGCAGGCTGTTTCGTTCGCGGCTTCGCTGCAGCGCGCTCGGACGTCGCGGTCGCCTCGGCACTGTCGTGCTTGCCACGTTGGCCCGTCCGTGTCGCGGCCGCTGCCTCACCGCTCGCGCATGCGCTATGCGGGCGTTGGTCGTTGCCCTCCTCACCGCCGTGGCAGTCCGTCATATCGTATGCTGTCGTGGGTGTGACGGGGGCTGGCGCGCGAGCGCTTCGAGCCGCTGCTGCGGCGGCGTCGTAGTGCCGGCGCAAATCGCGATGCACAGTGGGGCTACACACGACTGCCTTCATATCGGGGGCGGTGTCCATGGCGACCCGTGCCATGGTCCGCGCCGAGCTGTCGAAGACGACGACAACGAGCCCAACGCTCCAAGCCGCGTAGCACGTGACGAGCCACTCCCATCGCGTGTCTTCCACGATGCCGATCAGGTCACCAGGGCGCAGGCCCGTGCTGCGAAGACCGAAGCCGAACGCCTCCACGCGCGACCACCATACAGCCGCGGTCATGTACTGTTGCGGGCCAAGGTAGTAGAGCGACAGCGACTCGGACTGCTGCTGCGACGAGGGTGGATGAGCTTCGGTGCCGCTGCCGCCATCACCGTCTGGGAGAGCGGAGGGGTGTGAGCGGCGCTTGCGCGGCGCATCGCTCACTGGCGGGCACGACGTGTCGTCCTCGGCCTCGCCGCGCGCGTTGTCCACCCGGCTGCCGCCGCCGTTGTGGAGCCGCCGCCACAGCGGGTTTTCCGGCGGCAGCGCCGTCACGCGATCAACGCTGCGCCAGCAGACGTACGGCGCGGCGCTGATGCGGCGGCACGCGGCCGCCATCTCCTCCACCAGTGAAACGAAGCGCCCGGCACCGGGCTGCAGCCCTGACGGGGTATCCGCCGCCGCCGCGGCGTCGTGCGCATCGCCGTCGAGGCCTTCTCCCGTCTCCAGCAGCGCGCGTGTTATGCTCGCGCGCAGCGCATCATGGAGGCTCAGCGGAGTTTGTTGAGGGCAACAGAGTGCTTTCAAGGCTTGCTGTTGCGGTGGCGGCTGCGTCGGTGACCACGCGGCCATCTTCATCGCCACGCCCCCGCCGCGGACGTTCGCGGAGGCGCCTAGCAGAAAGATGCTCGGGATGGTGGGCGCGACGCTGCCACCTAGAAGCGGTGGCACCGACGGTGCGGTCAGCGCCGCTGACGACTTCTCCGTGTACAGAGCCGTACGCAGGTTTTGGTAGTGGTCGCGCAACACGGGCATTGGCACATGCGCCATCTGCGGCGCCGCGTAGACGGCGCTCTCTACGTCCCGGTATGCCCCTTCGTCCTCGTCGAAGAAGTATTGGAAGGCGTCTGCACAGTCCATCGGGCCAAGCTCGTCGTCATCGATGTCGACGCTGCAGCCTGCGTCGTTCGCTTCGTCCGGCCTCGCGGCGGCAGCGTTGTCACCTGGCAAGGCCATCCTCTTCACGGTGTCGCCGTCCTTCGCAACAGGCGCATCCTGCGATGTGAGCGTCAGCCCACCGGCCGCTGCGAGCGTCGGCATCGAGGCCACCGGCAACAGCATGGCGAGGGGCGACTCCGTGCCGTTGCTGCACTGCCCCTTCGACGGAGCGGTCGGTGCCAGAGGGGCGGCGGCCGTGGCACTGGGCATGAAAACCGTTGTGGAGGGCAGGGAGGGGCAGTTTTGAGGCTGCGTCGGCGGTGTGGCCGAGGGGGAGCTCGCCATCCATGCCGATGACAGCGGTGGGACTGTGGGGAGGGTGTTGGTGCAGAGAGCGTTGTCCACTGCCGGCTTCTGTGCCGCACGGTTCTGCAGCTGCGGATGCAACGAATCGGTCGAGGGCGGCGTCGGCGTTGACTTGGTGGCAAGCAGGCGTGCAAGGAGCAGACGCGAGATCGCGGCTGCCGCATCGCCGTCGGCATCAGCCGTGGTGACACCCGTGACGCCTCCCTCCTCGCAGACCTTGGAAAGGTTGAAGAGTTGCTTTTCAGCTCCTCGCATATCACTCACAACACCAGCGAAGGATGTTGAGGACGGGGTGCCTGCGTTAGTGGGCTGCACGCGCCTCGCCACCGGTGGCCCAGAAGTGGCCTCATCGCCCACCGCGTCCGTCGGCACCGTGGCGGTGGTCGAGGTCATGAGCGAGCTATGCTGGTGTGATTGCCGGCCGTAGGCGCGCGCATCGGGCAGCAGCGGCACCGAGCACGGCTGCCGACACGAAACATACTGGTTGTGCTGTGTAGCGCTGAGGTTCGGGTAGAGAGACTGGTTGTTGCGGCACTGCAGCAGTGTCACGAGCAGTGCACCCATCGAAGAACGGTGATTGTGTACACACACTCACGTGCACGCACCAGGCGTTGGATCAACACGCGAGAACACACCGACGAGAGAAGGGGTCCGAACAAGGTAGACACGCTGCACGAGGTGGAGGCAACGGCAGCGAGCAGGACAGCAGCAGTGCACGCGATCAGCGAGCGGCCTGCTGGGGACTGGTGAAGATGAGACCAGTACAGGATCCTGAGCTGTGTGAAAGAAAATGGAGGCAGACAGCGACGTGTACTCGGGGAGGGAGGGAAGGAGGGAGGGAGGAGGTGCGCGCGTGCGGTGATGACTACAGGAATGAAATTTTTTTTTCGTTGCATGTGTGTGTGTGTGTGCATGTGTGTGTGTGGGTAGCTGTGCTTGATTGGATGGCTGCACGTGTTGTGGTGTGCAGCGCTCACACATGTACACACAGTCACAGACACACACGTACGACGAAAGGTAGACGGAGGCGCGGGTGTAGGTGTGTGTATGTGTGTGCGCGCGTCCGTTTGGAGGGAGGAGAGCACGAGGGGGGAGGGGGAGGGGAAGAGGGGGAGGGGAAATCGATCCTTGCTCCAGCATAGAATGCCCGAACGACATAGGGAGAGAGCAACGCCACGAAAGAGGCGTAACCAACATGGCTCACGGCACGGCACACAGGCACGCGCACAGACGACGATGCAAACAAGTTCATCCTCGCAAGCGTGTCTACGTGCCTGCGCAGATGACGACTGACGCGCTCATCGAGGAGCCGCCGAGTAACGGTGAGGTGGAGGAGAGGGAGGAGGAAGGTGCAGTGGCAGTGACCGCATGCTGCACGGCAGAGAAGAGGCATGCGCAGAACACAATTCGCTGATCTCCCGGCTACGCGTGGAGGACTGAAGAACGAAAAAAAAAAACGTGTGTGACCTGCTGCTGCTCGTGCGTCGTCTCGCGACTCGCTCGCGCTCGACATATTTATTTCTTCGCTAGGGGGGCTGCGGCCTCGAGCCCCCTCCCCTTCCCCCCCCCCACAGGCAGCACCTCCGCGCGCTCCAGCCCGAGGGCCGCGGCCCGGCACAGCTGCGTGGGAGTGTGAGAGACCTCCCTAAGCCTGCCAACGAAGGATTACTCTTTCCACGTCTAAGCCTGAAAGGTTCTGGAGGCGGTGTGTGTCGGCTGAGTGCACGCTCGCCGTGCGCATCGTATGCAAACGATCAGGCCCATCAAGCGGAGAAGCTGCCAGCCCGCATGCACGTGAAACACAGCGACGTTGGCATATGCACTCGAGCAGAAGAAAAGGCAGCTCTGTGGCGTGTCGTCTTCCCGCGTGGCAAGCTTCCACCCCTGTGAGCAGCTCACTATCGTCTCTTGTACGGCCGATCACCGGACCACTCGACGGGCAGCCCTGCCTTCAGAGCTCTTTGAGGGTTCTCGCGGCTGGTGCTGCCCCTCGGCGCGGAGAGGGCCTGCCAGGATCTTCTTCGGCCCGCTAGTGCCTCTGCTGCCTAGTCCGCCCTTCACCTCTCACGTAGTGTAAGGCGGCGTCTGAACTCGCCTGCTGCCGGACTCGGTGCACCCAACACGCTTGACAACGGTGGCGGTCTCTGTCGGGGTGGTGACTGGTGAAGCGATGAGCCTAAAACACTCGTTCCGTTGAGCTGGCGCATCGTCTGCAGAAAGAGAGGGGGGAGAGAGAGGGTGCAGGGAGCGAGAGGGGCGTGCGTGTGCGTTGCAGCTGCCACGCTGTGCGAGCAGAGGACAGGATAGACGCCAGAGGCCATGCAGGCAAGGAGGGGGTGGGCTGCTGGATCACGAGAACGCGCACATCGCGGCCCTGTCCCTGGGCCCTCAGGAGACGAGCATGACGCGTTTTCACCGATGGCGGCCACTTGCCCAGTCCGTACAAGGGCCTGCAGCGCGTGCCCGACCCCTGACTTCTCGCCTCACCACCCCGTGGGGATTCGGAGGCGCAACGGGGTGAACCACCGGGGGTGGGGTGGGCGGTGGCGCTGGTCGTGTCTCTCTCTCTTTCTTCCTCTCTCCTTTTACGACAAGCCATCGTGCCATTCTGAGGCGCACCACGAAGACTTGTCCTGGATCTGCGTGCTCAACGAGGACAGGAGCGGAATAGGCAACGGCGCCATGGAGGGGGTGGCCGGGCAGAGATGAGAAGACACACGCACCGAGGAGACAGTGCTGGCGTGACGACGCTGACACTGATGCTGGCCAGGCCTTCCATGGGTGCACAAGAAGAAGGAAAACGAAGGAAGGAAGGCGAGCGCAGGAACAGCTGGAAGGGAGGGCAGGGCGACAGGTTCGCGCTCGCGAACGCCGCTGCTTGTGAATTTGCTTCATCTATTCTGATGTCTGATGTGCGCGCGCGTGTGTGTGGGTCTTTATAATGCTCTCTTGTACTTCACGCCACTCTCTCTCTTCCCCACCTTCTCTCTTCAGTTGCGTGTGTGCGCAGAGGTGCGCGCGCACGCAACCGGCACGGAGAACGCATCCACGTGTGTGTGCGTGTGCGTGTGCCGATGGACAAAGAAGAAGAGTCGAGCAGTGTGGGGTGGGGGAGGGGGGGGGAGGGGCGTCACGAGCGCAACTAAAAAAAAAAGAGAAACGAGAAAAGGCCGGGACGCCAAGTGCGAAGGCGATATACCAGCAGCAGCCGCAACGGAAGGGGACAGCTGACAGATGCACACCAACGCACAGGCGTCATCGAGCACAACAACAAAACAGCAACAAGGGAGACGTGCTCAGAGGCTAAGGGGAAACACGTGCATACATACATGACACAGAAAGGTAGAACAACAACGAAAAAGAGAAAGCGAGAGCGAGGGATATACCCCCGGCTACAACGCATCCACACAACATCAGCAGTCGTTTCATAGTAAAGACACCACAGAATACACGATCGGTGTGTGAGAGTGATCACACGCACACAGGAGCGCGTAACTGTGAAGAACCCCCCCCCCAAAAAAAACAAAAAAAAAATAAACGAACAAGCTAGTGAAGAGATCGAGAGAGAGTTTGTGTGCGTGTGTGCGAGACAGAGAGACAGCCGTGGTGCAAAACGTGTTTCATTCACGGCTCCTCCTGCACTGACAAGCGACAGCCAAAACCTAGTGGAAGATAATAGTAAATATATCGTTCTCTATCCCTCGTACGCACACACATACATATATATTGCATATAGAGCGCATATACCCCCATCTATATATATATATATATATACATATGTGTACATGTGCGTACGAGGGATACGACCATGTGATTTATATTATTATGTATACATATATACATATTATATACATGCCTGCATGCAACCGCGTCAAGGGCATGGGGGGGGGTCAATAAGGAAAAGAAAGAGGTCCGCGGTGTATGTATGTGTTGCGGGTGGGAGGAGGGCGGCTGGGGGGGGGGGCAGAGAGAACGAGAACCGAGAGAGACACTACCCCCGCATGTAACACTGCGGAACTCGGCGGATCGGATGCACCACGGACACGGCGGCCCGTTGCACCGCTGGATGGCGTGTTGTGCTCGCGTTATCGGTTCTCCCTCTCTTCGTCTCCGTCACACTTAGTCCCTGAGGCACACACACACACACACACACAGACACACAGACAGACAGACAAACAAACACGTCGACGCAGCTAATCATCCGTGAAGAGCTCTGCGATCGTCTGTGCGTACTGCGCATCGATGACGCGGCGCTTCAGCTTCTGGGCAGCCGTCAAGATTTCGTTCTCCGGAGTCCACTCGTCGTCGATGACGCGCACCCGCTTCACGCACTCGAAGGACGCGCGGTTCGAGGCGCGTGCCGTGTCGGCCATCGAAATCGCGGCCGCCTGCTGGAAGCGCTGGTCCTTCAGCAGGGCCGGGTACGTGCCCTCGATACCGTGCTTCGCCGCGAAGCTCGTTGCACGCGCCTCGTCCGTCAGCGCAAGAGCTGTGATGTACGGCTTGTCTGGGTGCACGAGGACGCACACGCCGTTCGGCTGCAGCAGTTCGTTGCCAGAGTAGACCGCCTCCAGCGCCTCCAGCGCGATGTACTCGCCCAGGCAGTTCTTCGCCAGCGCCTTGACGCGCCCCACTATGCGCATCTTGCCGTCAGCGGTAAAGCTGCCAACGTCGCCGGTGTGGAACCAGCCATCCTCGTCCAGCACCTCGCGCGTCAGCTCCGGCTGCTTGTAGTAGCCCTTGAACAGGTACGGCCCGCGAGACAGCATCTCGCCGCGCGGCTCGGGCGTGTCCGTGTGCTTGTACTCGTCAATGTCGAGCAGCTTGATCTCCTGGCCGGGCTCCATCAAGCCCGTCACGTTCGTCTCCGTGTCGCCGGGGATCTGAATCGCCCCGACGCAGATAGTCTCCGTGAGCCCGTAGCCAATCACCACGCGGCCAAAGACGACGTTCACAAATTCATGCGTCGCGGCGGACAGCGGGCCGCCGCCGCTGAGCATGATCCGTAGGCGGTTGCCGAGCACGGCACGCGGCGCCGCGAACACCTTCTCGTTCCAGTACGGCGTGTCCTTGCCCTTCTTCAGCGCCGCCAGCCGGCTCTGGTAGGCGTGGTCGAACACCTGTCGCTTGAGCGTGCCCACCGGCGGCAGCTTCGCCTCGACGGCCTTCTTGAGCGTGTCGAAGATGCGCGGCACGCCAGCGAGCATGGACGGGTTGAACGTAAGCAGGTCGCCGTGCGGCCGCGCCGTGGTGTCCGTCAGCGTGCGCGGCGTGCCGAAGCCGATAAAGGCGCCGCGGAAGATGAATAGGTTTGTGATGGTGAACTCCATGATGTGCGCCATGGGCAGGTAGGAGAGGTACACGTCGTCGGAGTGCGGCTGGCCGAGCAGGTCGACCACGCGCGGCTCGAGGGTGTGCAGGCCAGCAGCCAACGTGCGGTGCGTGTGCATGACGCCCTTCGGGTCACCGGTCGTGCCGCTCGTGTACATGATCAATGCCAGGTCGTCGTCGTTCAACGGCCCCGTGCCCTTCGCCGCGCCACCCTCGAGGTGCGCCGCGCCGATCATCTCCACTTGCTTGAAGCTCACCACCTGCACGCCGTGCGTGTCGAGCGAAGCCGGCAGGGTGCCGACGTAGATGATCGGCACCTGCGGCATGACCCCGTTCTTCATCAGCTTCAGCACATTCGCCACATTCGCCGACCCGCACAGAATCGCCTGGCTCTCCGTCTCGTGCAACGCGTGCGCCAGGGCCGCCTCGCCGAGGTTTGCGTAGACGGTGGCGGCGACGGCGCTGCAGGACCAGATGCCGTAGATGCCGATCAGCCACTCGACGCACGTGTCGAGGTAGATTGAAACGTTTCCGTTGGCGGTGACGCCGAGGGCGGCCAGGCCGGCGCCGAAGTGGAAGATGCGCTCCTCCATTTCCGAGTAGGTGACGTACACCACCTCGTCGAAGTGCGTGATGCTCATGAGCCGCTCCTTCTTCGCCGGTTCGCTCGTGCTGCCGCGTGACGTCGACGGCGCTGGTTCCTTTGTGACGCACTTCACGGGACGGTAGCCAAGCACGCGCTGGTCCGTGCGCTCCGCGCAGTGGCGCATCAGCGTTGTGTAAAAGGTGGGCTTCGCCGCGGCCGCCGCGAGGATGGCTTCGTGCTGCTCCGCTGTCACTCCGGCGATGCGGTAGATGGCCGAGGCGTGCTCGCTCTCCGTGCCGGGCACGCGCTGCACGAAGTTGCCGCCGCACTCGGCACGCCGGCGCTCGAGCTCCTCGGCGCGCGGGTCGGGCATCACCTGCGCCGCGTTGCGCTTCGCCATCACAGAGACCACGCACGCGCCCATCGCCGCGAGTAAGGGGTTGATCGTGTGTGGGCGTATCGACGTCGATCGCTCGTGAGGGAGCGAGTGGTTGGAGGGGGAGGGGGAGGATGACGCTTCAGCGACTCACGCGGGGTGTATCGGCGTGCGTGTTCTGCGTTTGGTTTTTGAGGCGATGGAGGGAGGGAGGAAGGATGAGGGGGAGGGGTGTTGCTGCTTTCTGTGTTGTGCAGCAGCGTCGTGCGCGCGCATGTTTGATGCGTGTAACGGACGAGGAGAGAGAGGGAGGGATGGAGGAGGGGGGGCGGGGAAGAGAGCATGTGAGTCACGGCCAAGCGATGATGGCCAGAGGGACGAGGACGTGATGAAGTATGCGGTGGCATATCGGCCCATGCACGCGCATCCCGACTCCTTGGATGGAGACGGAGAGAGCGCGGCTGATGACGCCGCGCTCGCTCTGTGTGTATGTGTGTCCAGGCGAAGGCGCTCACATCCGCCGTCCATTCCTGGTGGAATGGACGAGCAACAGGAAGTGCCCAGGTAGGGGGTGGAGGAGGGGGACAGTCACCACAGCTAACAACCGCGACTGCGGCTGCTGCTTTCGGTAGAGCTTCCTGTAAGACCGCCGCACGCGAGCCAACGCCGACCCCTTCACCTTGGCCGCTCCCAGCTGGCTTCTGCGGCTGCAAACAACAAAGAGAGGTGGGGGGGGGAGGGAGGAAGAAGGACATGAGGTCGTTGCCGCAGTGTGGTGTGGTCTTCGAGCGGGGCGGGGGCCGGCGGAGACATCGCCACGGATCATAATGAGCCTCGTCGTGCCGGCCCACATCGCCGTCAGCCCCCTCTTTCCCCTCCCCATACCCCCCACCGCCCTTGTTCTCTCTCGGTCTGTTCTGCTTCGCATGCCGTACAACCACACGGTGAGCAGCACCCTTCCCTTCGCTTGTTTAGCCGTCGTAGACGATCTCGCTCCTCCGTCGTCCAGTGATCACCCGACGCGCCGCATACCACTTTTGGCATGGCGGCCACTCACACTGGATGTCGTGCTGCCGCGCGAACACCATCGCCTTGCTCTCCGTCGTGCACGCGATGGCACAGACGTAGTACTTGGCAGCGTGGACAACGACGCACACGCCGTTCGGCACGCACAGGCTCACCTGCGCGTACAGGGACTCCAGGTTCTCCATCGGGATGTACTCACCTAGGGCGTTCTTCGCCAGCGACTTGATGCGGCTGACGATGCGCAGCCGACCGTGCTCATCGAGCCGTACGTGTGCGTGACGCCCTTCGGCCCTTCAGCTGTTGAATGGGTCTATGCTCGCTACGTGTGCTCGGAGGACAAGCAGCTTACTTCACGTAGACCATGACGGCGACGATGTTCAGCGGCCAACGCCCGTGACCTCCCCCTCCCCAAGCATGGCAGCAGAAGAGGGAGCATGAGAATCAGCTCAACGCAGGTGCGCGAGCGACAGCGGTGATCGCTGATGTGAGAGGTGCAGCGGACTGGCTTTTTGGGAAGCGGGCGCGAGGCAACGGAGAGCAGGCGCCGTCGTGACGGTGATGGCGGTTGTGGCAGCAATGATGCTCAGTATACGCGATACGGATATCGTTGTGTGGCGTGGGGGGGGGAGGGAAGGGGCTTCGGTGTTGCCCGAATGGGCAATCCAAGCGTTATCATGTGCTGAGGGTAGGAGTGGAGGTGGGAAGGCAGGCGCAGGCGGAGAGAGATGAATACCCGAACGCGATGAACCGCAGCAACGGCAACAGAGGAGGGCAGAGCACCCGTCAAGCACGCATGTGCGTCTGTGGCTCGAGAGGAGGGTGCTTGCTGTCGAAGCAGGAGGTGGTGCTGTGCAGCTTGTCTGGGCCACGTATGCGCCACCAACGCACTTGTGGCAGCACCATCGAGGAGGCTCACAGGTCCCTACGTGGTCCGCCATCACGTGCCGCGGCTCACCCGGGGGGGGGGGAAGGCGCATTTTGCCACCCCTTCCGCTCAGCAGCAATCACGCTTGCCACTGCCACCACGAGACACGCGCACACGGGCCAGCATCCGTCAGCCTCCGCACGACACCCCTTGCCAATGAACGCCGCGCATGCTTCATTTTTGCCTCCGTTGTCCAACGATGTCCCGCCCCCCCCCCCTCCCCCTCCTCTCTTGTCGAGGCGATGCACTGGCGCGGGAGGAGAGGGGTGGGGGAGGGGCGCGGCGAGTCGAGCGGAGCGCCAGGGCGTGGTGCAGCGACGCCGAGCGGAGGCGTGTTGTGTGCCCCTTCCTTTCCCTCCTTCCTGTCGCGTCACCTCCACCGCTCTCCTCTGCTTCTCCATCATTGCCCTGCAGCGCCCACTGGCGCCTGGCTGTCTGCGCCCTTCTCCCCCTTCACCCGTTCGATTTTGAGCGCCTTTGCTTCAGTTTCGTGTGGTGGATGGATGGACGGCGTCGCGCGGGTTTTGCGTGCCTCAGCGCGTTAGCTACTGCCCGCGGCTGCCACGACCAGCCGCCAAAAACGCACCTGAGCGGCGCCCCACCCGCCTCATTACGACAGCCGCACCGAAAAGAAAAAAGCGGGCGCGCGCCTGAGAGAGAGAGAGAGCAGGCAAGCAGGCAGGCCGCATCAGGCACAGGTATGCGTGCAGAGGGCCTCACCAATCATGCCCGCCCGACCCCCCCTCCCCCATATATATATGTACACGGGCGCGGAAAGGGTTGTGCTTACTAAGCAACACCATGATCTACCGAAAAGCAAGCAGGCGGGCGAGCGGGACGGCTTGCGCAGGCCCCATGGAGGCGCCACCACAACACGGACAGTGGCTGATCTGTGCGCTAACAACAACAACGCAAAGTCCGACGAGAGATCGGCGAGGCGCGTGCCGCCGAAAGAGACAGCGCGAAAAGGCATGAAGAATGTCTCGTGCGCATCACACCGCTGCCGTGATTGGCGCTCGCCACCGCCACCGTCACCGTCACCACCACCACAGCCACAGCTGCATGATGTGCATCACAATAAAGGGGCGGCGGGGCGGCCAGAAAACAGCGGAAAGCCAAAACTTAGACAAAAAGAGAGAGAGCGTAGCACCCCTCCTCTGCGTAGTCTATGATGGGCAGAGGAGGGGCGCGAGGGCTGCCACGCACACAAACACACACACACACACTTTATGCAGGAAAGCAGGACGGCAATGCCCACGCACGCACGTGCGCGCATCACCGGAGGAGGTTTTAGAACAAAAAAAAATGTGGGCGCTGGCGGAACGCCAGCGATAACGCAAGAAAGTCGATGAACACCGCATAAGCGGTCCGAGAGAAGATAGAAACACACACACACACACACAGAGGTCCGCAACAGAGGAAAGGAGAGAGGCAGCTGGCCTCGGATAAAAAGAAGAGGAGGGTGAAGGGGGCTGAGGCACTGTACATCACCGCTCCGGCCCTTGTCTCTCTCTCTTTCCACCCTCCACCCTCCCCTCATAGAGTACATATACACGTAGAAACATGTGTTGGTTAGTATACGGATGGATAAGCTCATAAATCTTGTCTTCGCTGGGTGCCCGTTGCGCACCCGTGAGGCGTGAGGTCATCCCATCACGCCAACGCCGACTCTACGCCAGCCCTCAATAACCCTTTCACAGGCCCCCTCCCCCCCCC
>NC_018228.1:133056-140158 GCF_000227135.1 Leishmania donovani | reverse complement strand
CCCCACGCACGGAGGTGTGGGCGCGTGTGTGTGTGTGTGTGTGTCTGTGCGCCGCCGCCCCACCCCGTCGTCAAGGGCGAAAAGAGGAAGGGAAAGAACGCAAAAAGGGTATGTCATGCCCACGTGCCTTCGACGTGGTGCATCATGCACACCGCGGCACCACTGCCCCGCCTCGCAGGCACGGGGATCCGGGCGCGCAGTCGGCCGCGCGGATGATGTATCGCACGAAGGGCGGACCGTGAGGGAGAAGAAAAGCGACTTCGTCTGGTGGAACGCGTCTCCGAGCCCAGCGCCGAGAAAACAAACCAAAATAAACAACAACGAAAAGCATATGCAGAGCGGCACGGTGCGGCGCTGTACCTGTGTGTGTGTGTGTGTGTGTGTGTCGGTATCCGCAGATGCCCCCCCCTCCCCCCCGCCCCCGACGCGTGGACACGAGGAGAACGCGGGTGGGAGCGGCGCAGAGCACACAACACGGAAGAGATGAGGAGGGCACCCCAAGCGAGCTGCAGAGGGGAGGGGGGGGGGACGCTGCTGCGTGGATCGTGCTTCCGCTAGTCAACGTACAGAGAGCAGATCAGGTCCTTGTAGCGCTCCGCCACCGCGTGGCGCTTCAGCTTGCCAGCTGCCGTCAGCATATCGTTCTCCGGCGTCCACTGATCCCCCACCACGTGGACGTAGCGTACAATCTCCTGCTTGCCACGGCCCGCGCTTATGGCGAGCTCGCGGAACGCCTCCGTCGCTGCCTTCTGAAAGTCGGGGTTCTTCAGAATCGCCGGCCACTCACACTGGATGTCGTGCTGCCGCGCGAACACCATCGCCTTGCTCTCCGTCGTGCACGCGATGGCACAGACGTAGTACTTGGCAGCGTGGACAACGACGCACACGCCGTTCGGCACGCACAGGCTCACCTGCGCGTACAGGGACTCCAGGTTCTCCATCGGGATGTACTCACCTAGGGCGTTCTTCGCCAGCGACTTGATGCGGCTGACGATGCGCAGCCGACCGCGGTCGGCGATGGCGCCAACGTCGCCAGTGTGGAACCAGCCGTCAGCGTCGATGGCGGCCTTGGTGACGCTTTCCTTCTTGTAATAGCCCTTGAAGAGCATGGGACCGCGCAGGCACACCTCGCCGCGCGGCTCCGGTGTGTCCGTGTGCTTGTAGTCTGGCGTGTCCACCAGCTTCATCTCGCAGGCCATCTCCAGCCGACCGACACACGCGGACTCGAGGTCGCCGACAAGCTGCTTCGGCCCATTGCCGACGGTTTCGGTGAGCCCGTAGCCCTGGATGAACCCGCCAAGGACGACGTTCATGAAGTTCTGCGTTGGCGCACTGATCGGGCCACCGCCTCCGAACATGCTGCGCACGCGGCCGCCCACCATCTCGCGCAGCGGGGCGAAGACCACCTCGTTCCAGAACGGCGTCTCCATGCCGGCGTGGAGGTACTTGAGGCGGGAGGCGAAGGCGTGCTCGAAGATCTGGCGCTCCAGCGCGCCGCGCTGTGCCAGGCTCGCCTCCATCGTCTTCTTGTAGGAGTCGAAGATGCGCGGCACACCAATCAAGAAGATTGGCTTGAACTCGACGAGGTCGCCGTGTGGACGTGCGTACGTGCTCAACAGTGTGCGGGTGTGGCCAAATCCGATCCAGCAGCCGCGCGCAAGGAAGACGTTCGTGACCGTGAACTCGAAGATGTGCGCCAGCGGCAGGGAGGAGCAGTAGCGTTCATCGGGCTCAACGCCGCCGCACAACTCGTTCAGGCGGCCACCCATGCCGTTGATGCCCGCGGTCATCGACCCGTACGTGTGCATGACGCCCTTCGGCCCGCCCGTCGTGCCGCTCGTGTACATGATCAGGGACACGTCATCGTTGTTCGTCGGCAGGTTGACGGGGTAGTTCGAGAGAGCCCCGTCCTTCACGACGTCTTCCCACGCCTTCAGCGTCACGCCTGCCGCATCGATGCCCTCCGGCAGCGTGTCGAGGTAGATCAGGATGCAGTGCGGCATCGCACCGCTCCGCATCATGGCGATGAGCGACGGCACACGCTCGCCCACTGTCACGATGGCGGCGCAACTCGTCTCCGCGAAGGCCTCGCTGAGCGCCTCCTTGCCGAGGTTCGCGTACACCGTGGCGAGCACCATGCTCTGCGACCACACGCCGTACGCCGACGCCAGCCACTCCCAGCGCGTCTCGAGGTACATGCCGACCTTGCAGTCAGGAGTGAGTGCGAGCTCGCGCAGGCCGCGGCCAAAGTTCTGCACGACCGTCCACACGTCATCATACGTCAAGTACTGCGTCGCATCGTAAAATGTCACCTCAAACAGCCGCTCCAGCCCGCTCTCCGGCTCCCTCACCAGCTGATGCGACACGCGACTTATCGGGCGGTAGGCCAGCGCGCGCTTGCTGCCACGCGACTTGCACATGGACTCGAAGCGTTGCACGAAGTTGGGCCCGTTGTACCACTCGTTTTCTAGGCGGCGCTGCATCGCGTCCGTCACCTTCGCCTGGCGGTAGATCGGCGTGCTCTTCTCGCTCTCGGTGCCTTCGAGGGCGACGTTCTCGTCGCCTATCTGCTGGTAGCGCATCGCGCGAGGGTCCGGCACGACGCGGCGCGCGTTGGCGTCGTCCATCAGCTGGAGCACCGTCGCCTCCAGGCTGCTGCAGTGAGAGGGGATGTCCATGGCTGCTGTTGCGGCGGGCGAGTCAGTGCAGTCTGCGTGCGTGTGTACGGCGAATGTAGATGGTCAGCCCGCTTGAAGGGAGGTGAGGGGTGGGTAGGACTGCGACGAGCCATGAAGCGTTCCATGAGCGCGCGAGTCGAAGGTTTGCGTGGTGGTTGGTGGAGGTGGCGTCGGTAGGCGAGAAGGGGAGGGGGGAGAGGTCGAAGGCATACATCACTGTAGCGGGCAAGCGCCCCGCTATTCACGCCCAGACACACGAGATGCGGCCACGCCAAGCCACGGGGCAAGCCATCCAGCTCGCGCGACTTTGGGGTGGGAGCACGTGTGTGCGTGCATGGCGTCATGATGCAGCTTCAGCATCCTTGCGAACCTCGAATCGCCTCCTCTCCGTGTACTGCACATTCCAGCCGCCGATACCCACCGGCACACGCCCAGTCACGGGGACGTTGCACGACGGGTTACAATGGCGGAGAAGGGGTAGCAGTGATGGGTCGACTGGCTGGGTGGTGGTTGGTGGTGGGCTCTACAAGATTGTTATGGCTCAATTTGTTCATAATCTACTTACGAACAAGTCAGCCGTTACACGCGCACAGCCGGGGCTCACCCGCCGGTGCGGCGCCACGGCCATGTCCAGGAACCCGGACAACCAACACCATCTGGCGAGGTCCAGGGGGTCACCGCTCGACATCACCGCAGCACAGCCAAGGCAGGATGAGGCAGGAGGCGTGAATGCATCCCTGCCGAGTCGTCGGCTCGACTAATAAGCGAGCTGGTACACACGTGGCTTCATGCCCGCAAACTCTCTTCGTCACTGCGTCAGCCCACACCTGTCCGCCGACACACGGGCGAGTCTGCCAGCCGTACGCGGTGGGCAGACGGCTTCGCGCCCTCAAAACATATGTGGGGGGGCACTAGAACCTGTGATGCGACGGCCTTGTCGTGGCTCATGACGTCATCAGGGTGGTGTTGGTGGTGATGTATGTGTGTGTGTGTGTATGTGTTGAAGGTGTGGGTGGGTGGGGGAGGCAGGAAGGGGGCAGGCAACGAAGAGGGTGCATGCTGCGGACCCCCAGTCTCTACACACACACACACACACACACACACACACCTACCTACCCAACACCCGATCACTCCGCGAACAAGCATGCGATTTGTTTTTCATACTGCTTAGCGACAGCGCCGCGCCTTAGCTTCAGCGCCGCCGTTAGCTGACCCTTCTCCGGCGACCACTCGTCATCGATAAGGGAAACACGGCGCACAAGCTCGAAGTCGCGGCGCCGCGCCGCGCGGGCCGTCTCCGCCATCGACGCGGCGGCTTTCTCCAGCAGCTCCTTCTTCTCTAGTAGGGCCGGGTACTCGCCCTCGATCCTGTTCGCCTTCGCGAAGCGCGTCACGCGGCCCTCGTCTGTGAGCACGAGGGCGCAGATGTAGTTCTTGCACGGGTCCACCAACACACATACACAGTTGTTCAGGACCAGCGGGTGGCTGCTGTAGATGGCTTCGAGCACCTCCAGCGCGATGTACTCGCCCAGGCAGTTCTTCGCCAGCGCCTTGACGCGCCCCACTATGGAGACGCGACCTTCGCTGTCGATGCTGCCAACGTCGCCGGTGTGGAACCAGCCATCCTCGTCCAGCACCTCGCGCGTCAGCTCCGGCTGCTTGTAGTAGCCCTTGAAAAGGAACGGGCCGCGCAGGCAGATCTCGCCGCGCGGCTCGGGCGTGTCCGTGTGCTTGTACTCGTCAATGTCGAGCAGCTTCAGCTGCTCCGAACAGAGCACCTGGCCTACGGCAGACGGCGTCAGGTCACCCAGCCGTTGAATGGCACCGATGCACACCGTCTCCGTGAGGCCCCAGCCGTTGACGATGCACCCAAAAACCACGTTCACGAACTCCTGCGTGGACTCGGAGAGTGGGCCGCCGCCGCTGAGAAAGGCGCGCACGCGACCTCCCAGAGCCGCGCGTGGCAGACTGAACACCTTCTCGTTCCAGTACGGCGTGTCCTTGCCCTCCTTCAGCGCCGCCAGCCGGCTCTGGTAGGCGTGGTCGAACACCTGTCGCTTGAGCGTGCCCACCGGCGGCAGCTTCGCCTCGACGGCCTTCTTGAGCGTGTCGAAGATGCGCGGCACGCCGATGAGCAGCGTTGGGCGGAACTGGGTAAAGTCGCCGTGCGGCCGCGCCGTGGCGTCCGTCAGCGTGCGCGGCGTGCCGAACGCGACGTGGGCGCGGCGGGCGAGGAGGATGTTCACCACACCGAACTCCATGATGTGCGCCAGTGGTAGGTAGGAGAGGTAGACATCATCCGGTCTGTGCTTGATGACGCTGTAGAGCCAGTCGTCCATGGTGAGGATACCGGCGACGATGCTGCCGTGCGTGTGCATGACGCCCTTCGGGTCACCGGTCGTGCCGCTCGTGTACATGATCAGTGCCACTGATTCGTTGTCCTCCGGTGGCGCGGCGCCGTGGTGCGCACCCGCGCCGTGGCCCAGCGCCACCACGTCCTCCCACGACAACACGCGGCACCCGTGCAGCTCCGCGCACCCTGCCGCCGGCAGATTGTCCAAGTAGATGAGCGTGCACGCAGGGAAGGCACCGCTGCCGACGCCGCGCAGCAGATTCGGCACGTTCTTGCCGTTGCACAGAATCGCCTCGCACTCTGTCTCGCGCAGTGCGTAGAAGAGAGCGTCCTCGCCGAGGTTGGCGTAGACGGTGGCGGCGACCATGTCCTGCATCCAGATGCCGTAGATAGACGCCAGCCACTCCCAGCGCGTTTCCTCGTAGATGGTCACGTTGGCGCGTTTCTCGAGCCCGAGCTCGGCGAGGCCGCGGCTGAAGCCGGTCACGGCGTGCCACAGCTCCCGGTACGTGAGGTCACATTGCGCGGAGAAGTACGCGACGTCCATCGGCCGCGATGCGCCCGCCACCTGCTCCTTTTCCATCTTCTCGATGCGGCGGTACGCCAGAGCCACGTCATCGAGGTTCTCCTGGCATAGCCTCGCAAAACGCTGCGTCTGGTTAGGGCCGTAGTAGAACCTCTTCGCACACTCCTGCTGTTCCGCCAGCGTGGACCGCTTGCCGTTCACGTACACGGCGGAGCTGTTGGGGGTTTGCGTGCCTGCGACTGCCACGCTCAAGGGGCCGTAGCTCTTCACGTCCTCGGAGAACTCCCACGGCACCTCGTCGCTGCGGGCCTTGCACTCCATCAGCGACACGACACAACCGCCCATTTTCCTGGCTGAATGCTTATGCGTGTAGAGGGTACAGGGGAGGGTTGGTGGGTGGTGAATGAGGGAAGGTTGGGAGGGAGGGGAGGGTCACACCGAGATGCGACTATTATGCAGCAATGGGCGGTCTGTGTTGGCTGCTGGAGGGATGTGGCGGGGGAGGGGGGGGATGTAACGAGAAGACCTGCGCACGTTTGTGGGTGTCGCCGTTATCTACGAGGCGGTGCCCATAGACTGAGCGCGCGTAATTTTTAATCCTCTCCTGCCCACGGCGCGCACCGCCGCTCTCTCTCTCTCTTTATCTCTCTCGCTCGCTGTATTGCTTCAGACGTGTGCTTGGGGCGTATTCCGCGCTGGACGGCAGCGGCGATGGCGAGCTCGGAAGCTGGTGTGGATGTGTGTCTGTGTCTTTGTGTGTGTGGGGTGGGGTGGGGTGGGGGAGGGGAGCAGTAAACTGCTGTGCTGCTTGAGCTCCTTGCCTGTTCTCGCTGTTGCTGAGCGTTTCTGTTGCCGTTAGGGTGGCGGGTGGGGGCGGGTCGGCGAGCGCAAGAGGCGACAAACCGCAATATCCGTGTAGAGAGGAGGAAGGGCGGAAGGGGCAGGAGGATAAGGGAGACGGGATGAACGAGCGGGCAGCCGCCGCTGCCGTAGCAGGGAGACCAGCACCAGGTGGGGGTGGTAGTGGTGGTGGTGGGAGGGAGGCGGCAAACCTTGTCTTAGCGCGAGAGGTGTGTGATGACAGAGAACCAGTGCGTGCTGGTGGCCTGCTGAGGTGGTGGCCCCCCCCCTCCTCCTCCTCCCTCCCTCCGTGAGGGCACAGAGAGAGAGAGAGAGCAAAGCCGTCTGGCAGGATGTGAAAGAGGGCAGGGATCATCACGAGACTCGGCGGTCATGCGTGCTGCGGAAGGCCCCCTTCCGCCTCGGGCCGCCTTCCGCGACAGAACCGACGAGGGAGGGAGGTAGGAAAAGGGCCGAAGGCGAGAAGAGAACAACGGCTTCGTCGGCGCTTGACTTGCCGTGGCTGTCGATCGTCTTGATTCTTTGGTTAGCTGCTGACTCCAGCCGCCGCCTCCTCGCTGATGACGGGGCGGCGGCGCACAGACACACACACACACACACACGCGCCCACACCTCCGTGCGTGGGGGGGGGTACCTCAGGCTGCAGGGCGCCCACCCACCCACCCACCCCCCACTCCTCCCTCC
>NC_018228.1:132416-132957 GCF_000227135.1 Leishmania donovani | reverse complement strand
CCTCCGTGCGTGGGGGGGGGTACCTCAGGCTGCAGGGCGCCCACCCACCCACCCACCCCCCACTCCTCCCTCCGCCGTCCCGGCCCATGCCGGAACCACCTGTGGTGGCGACCAGGGCCGAGCATCTGTGACGTCAGGGAGTGCCCCGGCAGAGCGCGAGTTAGGGCTACGGACGTCAGCGGCCATGTCGTGCATGGCGTTGCGTCGGGGCCACCCGCGACAGTGAGCGCAGGTTTGCACCGTCCATATGATGGGCAGAGCGTGTCAGCGCGGCTCGAGCGCATCGCGGCCGGCCCCTCACACTGGCCTACCCGGGGGGGGGGAGGGGGCCTGTGAAAGGGTTATTGAGGGCTGGCGTAGAGTCGGCGTTGGCGTGATGGGATGACTTCGCGCTACGCGGCAGAGGGATTAGTTTGCGTTTGAGAAAAAACAGGATATCAGCGAGATACCCGAACAGCACCCGTGCCTGAGCAAGTGTGTGTGTGCGCGCGTCAGGTGGATGGATGGTGGGATGCACATAACGGGGAGGGGAGGGGAGGGT
>NC_018228.1:127584-132317 GCF_000227135.1 Leishmania donovani | reverse complement strand
CCCGGGGGGGGGGAGGGGGCCTGTGAAAGGGTTATTGAGGGCTGGCGTAGAGTCGGCGTTGGCGTGATGGGATGACTTCGCGCTACGCGGCAGAGGGATTAGTTTGCGTTTGAGAAAAAACAGGATATCAGCGAGATACCCGAACAGCACCCGTGCCTGAGCAAGTGTGTGTGTGCGCGCGTCAGGTGGATGGATGGTGGGATGCACATAACGGGGAGGGGAGGGGAGGGTGGGGGGGGGGGTGGCGCATCGCTTCCGAGCGCTGTGAGCCGTTTTGTTATGCGCAAGAAGAAGAGAGTTTTCCGTGATTAGGCCGTTGACGCGACGAGGCGCTTCAGCAGCTCCACAAAACGGTGGCACTCCTTCTCCTCCGTCGCCCACGACGTGCAGAGTCGCATGATGCACGTGTTGTCCTTCAAGGGCTCGACGGTGAACATGTCGAAGTCTTTGCTCAGCTCTTCGATCATGGTGTTTTCCAGGATCGGGAAGAGCTGATTGCTCGCGGATGGCCAGGCAAGTCGAATGCCGCACGCCTCCAGCCCAGCCTTGAGGATGGCGGCCATCTTGTTCGAGTGGGCGCCGAGCTCTAAGAAGAGGTTGTCCTTCATGAGCACCTCGAATTGGATGCCGAGCAGCCATCCCTTCGCCATGAGGGCGCCGCGCTGCTTGATGAGGTGGCGCGCGTTCGGCTTTAGGGCATCATTCAAGAGGACGAGCGCTTCGCCGAACATGCCACCGGCCTTCGTGGCGCCAATGTAGAACATGTCCGTCAGGCGGGCGATGTCTGCCAACGTCAGATCGTTCACAGGGCTGCTAAGGGCCGAGGCGAGGCGGGCACCGTCGAGGAAGAGGTACAGGTCGTGCTCCTTGCAGAAGGCGGAGATGTCCTCCAACTCCTGCTTCGTGTACTGCGTGCCTACCTCCGTTGTGTTGGAGATGTAGACGAGCTTGGGTATCACCATGTGCTCTGAGCGATTCTCGTGCAGCGCGCTCTCTATGTCGGCGACGCGCAGCTTGCCGTCCGGGCACGGCACCGTGACGACTTTGTGCCCCGTTGCCTCAATGGCGCCGGTCTCGTGCGTGCTGACGTGGCCCAGCTGCGTTGCGATGACGGCTTCCCACGGGCGTAGCGCTAGACTGCAGGCGATCAGGTTCGTCTGCGTGCCGCCGGAAATAAAATGGATATCCGCGCTCGGCTGCTCAAGCAGCTCGCCGATCATGCGTGCCGCCTCCGCGCAGTGGCTGTCTAGCCCGTAGCCCGCGTGCTGCGTCATGTTGTCGCGTACCATCAGATCCAAAATCTTGGGATGCATGCCCACGCTGTAGTCATTCACGAAGCTGTACGGCTTCGGCTTGGCCGCCGTCGTCGTCGTCCTTGGCGTTGACATCGCCGTTCTGTTGGAGTTGACGGAAACAAGAAAGGAACCGTGAAGAGAGACAGAGGGAGAGAGATCGGTACAGTAGGAGCGTTAAGGGTGCGCGTGTCGCTGTGCGTGTGTGTGTGTGTGAGGCTGTGTGTCTACGTGGCGTGCAGCACCGTATCAGCGAGGGCAAAGGTAAATCGCTAAGTAAGTATTTGGGAGAGAGGAGGGGGGGGGGAGGGGCGCGCGCGAGAGAGAAGAGCTGAGGGATAGGAAAGAGCGAGAGCGAAGAATCGGGGCTGGGGCTGGGGAAGGGGAAGGGGGATAGCACATTCTCTGCATAGGATGGGCGTGCCTGTGTGTGTGTGTGTGCGCCGTTACCACGCACCGTACTTCCGCGCGAATAGACAGAGACAGAGACAGAGAGTCGAGCCGACGAGTACGAGGACCGTGAGGACGGAGAGCGGCATGGCCGGATGAAGCAGGAGGTTGTTTTTTTTTTCGTTGGCTCACTGGAGATCAGGCGTGCCGGCGAAGCCCGAAACGCCGGGGGTGGGTGGGGGGCCACGTGGTAGACGGACGCCGAGAAAGGCACCGGAGCAGCCGATGAAAGCGCGCCCTCACGTCGACACGGCCGTCTGCACGCTTAGGGTTTCTGTTACTCGTTGCTGCCCGGGGGGGGGAGGAGGAGGGGTGGGTGGGGCGGTATTGTCTTTGGGAACGTTTTACCAGAGAGAAGCCGACGTATCCGAGGTGGTGGTGGTGTTAGTGGTGGGAGGCGCACACACACATTTACACACACACACACATATATATATATATGCACACACAACTGCTTCTTCACCGACTAATCTGCAAAGAGCTCCTTGATGATGCCGGCGTAGTGCTTGTCGATCGCGCTGCGGCGCACCTTCATGGAGGCCGTCACCAGGTTGTTCTCCGGCGTCCACTCGTCGCTCAACACACACACGCGCTTCAGCAGCTCAAACGACTTCTTGCCCGCTTTCCGGCCAATCTCCGCAAGCGACGCGGTGACCGCGGCGATGAACGCGGGGTCCTTCAGGATATCGGGCCACCTCGCGTTCTCGAATTTGTGGGCGCGGGCAAACTTCATTGCCTTTTCCTCGTCCGTCAGCACGAGCGCCGTGATGAAAGGCTGCTGCGGGTCCACGAGGACGCAGATGCCGTTGGGCGCCACGACCGGGCACTCGCAGTAAAGCGCCTCGAGGTTCTCCAGCGCGATGTACTCGCCCAGGCAGTTCTTCGCCAGCGCCTTGACGCGGCCAATGATGCGCATCTGCCCCGTCTCCGCTTCCATCTCGGCCACGTCGCCCGTGCGCAGCCACCCACCCGGCAGGATGCTCTGCTCTGTCAATTCCGGCTGCTTGTAGTAGCCCTTGAAGACGAAGCGGCCGCGCAGCAGCAGCTCGCCACGTGGGTGCGGCTTGTCCGTGTGCTTGTAGTGCTCCGTGTCCAGCAGGCGCGCCTCGACGCCGTGCAGGAGCTGCCCCACCTCGCACTTGAGCTCACCGGAGCGCTGCACGGAGGCGTTGCACACAGACTCCGTCATGCCGTAGCCCTGCGCCACGGGGCGGCCCAACACGACGGACAGCCACTCCTGTGTCTTGTCGGACAGTGGGGCGCCGCCGCAGCAGATGCCACGTACCTTCGACCCGAGAATCCTGCGTGGCAGACTGAACACCTTCTCGTTCCAGTACGGCGTGTCCTTGCCCTCCTTCAGCGCCGCCAGCCGGCTCTGGTAGGCGTGGTCGAACACCTGTCGCTTGAGCGTGCCCACCGGCGGCAGCTTCGCCTCGACGGCCTTCTTGATGGTCTCGAAGATGCGCGGCACGCCGATAAAGAAGAAGGGGTTGAACGCGCGCAGATCACCGCACGGCCGCGCATAGGTGTCCGTCAGCGTGCGCGGCGTGCCGAAACAGATGAGTGCGCCGCGCAGCAGCATGATGTTCTCGCACGTGAACTCGAAGATGTGTGCAGCCGGGAGGTAGGCGACGTACGACTCGTTCTCCTCCTTGCCGATCAATTCCGTCAGCCGCTCCTCCAGGCCGAGGGCGCCTTGCGTCAGCGCGCCGATCGTGTGCACGACGCCCTTTGGGTTTCCGGTTGTGCCGCTCGTGTACATGACCAGAACCTCCTCGTCCTTGTTGTCCTGCACCTTGTACGGTGCCGTCGACGGCGTGCCCTTGGCCAGAACGTCGGCCCACGCGACCACCTTGTGAGACTCTGTGTTCAGGTTCGACGGCAGTGCGTCGAGGTAGATGATCGTCGCGTTATGGACGCCGTACTGGTTCATCAGCGAGATGAGCTTGCCGACGTTCTTGCCGTTGCACACCAGCGCTTCGCACGTCGCCTCCTTGAGAGCGTAGAGCAGCGCGTCTTCGCCGAGGTTCGCGTACACGGTTACTCCTATCATCTCCTGCGTCCACACACCGAGCATCGTCACCAGCCACTCCCACCGCGTGTCCTCGTAGAGCGCCACATGGCTGCCCTTCTGAAGACCCAACTCGACCAGGCCGCGTCCGAACGCGACGAGCCGGCTCCACACCTCCGCGTACGTGATGTACGTCGGCTCGTTGAGGAAGGTGTACGCCCACTCCCGCGTGCCGCCCTTCTCATCCTTCGTGGACTCCTTCACCACCTTCTCGACCGTGCGGTACGCCATGGCGCGCTGGTCACCGCGCTCTGTGCAGATGATGGCGAGGCGCTGCAGGATCGTCGGCCCTTCGTACCAGTTAAAGCATTCGACGTGCTGCGCATCCGTCAGCCGCGCACACCGGTACACGCCGGAGCGGTCAGCCTCGTCCTCTGTGACGCGCTGGTTGATGACGCCATAGACGCGCCGCGCGGCAAAGTCGGGGTGCTCGACGAGACGGGTGCTGTTCAGCACCTCCATCAAGGAGACGACACAGCCACCCATGTTACCGGCACTCTCACGTCTTTCTACGCTTGGGGGGGGGGCGACAGCTAGAGAGCACCACAAAACAAAATGAGAGAAGGAATAGATGGTGATGATGATGACCACCTACACACACGCGCACAGCTATATGCGTATATATATATATATATAGCAAACTGAGGAGGACACGCGTGTCGGTGCAGCAGACGGAAGAGTGCCACGCGCACGCGCGTGTGTGTGTGGGCGGGGAGCGAAGAAAAAAAAGAGGCGTGTGGGTGCCTGCGTGAAGGTGTGCTGTGCTCGCTGGTGCGAGATCGGAGAGAAGGAGAAAGAGACGGGGAGGGGAGTGTTGAGCCGATACGGCAGTCATGAAGTCGGGGCGTGTGTGGGCCACCCCCCCCCCCCCCCCCCGCAAACCGGGCGGTGGCGCGGCCGCGCTGTGGCGGGGGGGGGGG
>NC_018228.1:114897-127485 GCF_000227135.1 Leishmania donovani | reverse complement strand
GGGCCCCCCCCCCCCCCCCCCGTACGCCAACCGGTGATGGGCGACGTCGCCTGTTAGGGGTGGGGAGGGGGCGGGGGGCGGCTGCATCGCGTGCTCACGGAGCGGCTCTTCGTGATTGTATTCGATCGAACGCGCAGGGTCGACGCCCCCCCCTTATCCGTCCATGCCTCTCGCTCATTGGCGGACATGGACGCACAGACACGGCAGCAAAGCCAGTTGAGATCCTCCCGGGCACAGGAGGGGGTGGTGGTGGCGGCACACTTCCACGCGCCTCCTTACACAGACACACGCGTGCCAAAACAGCGGATGCCCATCGAGCTTGCTGGCACGGTCGTGCATCTGCACGGACGAAAGACCTGGACGCGCTGCGTGTGTGCAGGAGTGCGAGTACGGCTGCTGCCACGAACGACTCTCTGACTCGGTTACGTCCCCCCCTCTCCCTCCCCCTCACTCTCTCTCCTTGTCTGCTCGCTTCTACGCTTGATCTTCGGGCATTGGCCTTGATGTTCGGCTTAGCAAGTACAACCGCACGCACACACACACACACACACACACAGACACACACAGACGTACACGTATCCACATGATTTTTGGTGTGCATGTTTCGGTCGAGGGCACGTCAACGGCGGAGACACACGTGGCGGCGCCCAGAGACAGAACCGCCATCGCAGCAACAACTACAAAGGAGAACGGAGGCGAAGACACAACGATGACGCACACGTGCACGCCGGTGTGTGATGTGTAGAGCATACACGTGAGGGTTCAGAGAAGGCCGACACACACACACACACACACACACACAGACACATCAGACAGAGAAAGGGGCGTTCGACGGGGGGGGGGTGAAGGTAGTGAAGGTGTGCAGTGACGGCAGCGGTGGCGAGGACAGACAACGTTCATTAGGCAAACTTTTTTTTTATTAGGGGTCGGGCGCGCACAGGTGCGCACGCGTGTGTATTGCATACGTGTATATATATATATATCTGAGCACAGCACGCACGCGTGCGCACGCAGACATGCACGCCAGAGCGAAGGCAAGAAGAGACAGCAGACAACGAACAAGTGATGGAAAACGACTGGATCCAGCAAGCACACCCACCCACCCAACCACACACACACACACACACACACACACAAATCAGACAACGTGAAACGAGGCGAAGCAACAACGACGCATCCAACCAAATATCCATCAGCTGAACCCTAATGGGATCAAACCACCATCACCGAAAGAGTCGCGCCAGCGTGACACACCCACCCGCACGCAGAGAGAGAGAACCATACAGGAAGCCCCCCTCCCCCTCACTCCCTCTCTCTGGGTCTGTTTCGCACATGTGCCGAGATACGTTCAAACCTCAACACGAGACGCGCGCACGCACACACAAAAACGAAACAGCGACGGGGGTGCACACCTTGCCATCATCCACGACAACAGCGGAGCGAGCAATAAGAAAGAGCGCGGGGGGGGAACGGGAACAACGGAAAGACGAGTACGACAGCCGACTTGAGTCACAGCGGCGGCGGCTGATTTGGGGATCAGCCTTATGAGTGAGACAAGACGGCCTACGCGACGGAGAAGAGAAGGACAAGAAGGGAGATGATGAGAGAGAGAGAGACAGACAGACAGAACTCTCGGTGTGTCTGTGTGTGCACACGTGCCTGCCGCAGATTGCGTTCCCAGCCCCTTTCTCTGTGATGCGTGTCTGCTTTCTGTTTTATGCCCTGAGAGGCGGCATGGATGCGGGGACATGAGAGAGAGAAAGAGAGACACGCAGGGATAGCGAGAGTACGGAAAGGCACGCACACACACACACACACACGCACACACACGCACACGCACACACAGGCACAGAGAGAGAGAGGGAGGAAGGGAGAAAGGGAGAAAGACATCGCAACAACAAGCGTTTAACGAGAGACGAGGAGAGACGGGTGAATCATGTGAGGCGTTGCCGATGGAATACGTATGCACACATACATACACACACATCAATGTACATCAGCGAACACACACACATACACACACATGAAAAACGTAAACAACATGGAGGGGTGGCCGAGGAGAGGGGGGAGGGGAGGGGGAGGGGAGGGGGAGGGGGAGGGGGTATGGGAGGAAGGGGAGACATAAAAGGAAGCGCGCACACACACACACGCACGCACGCACCGATTAGGAACAACACACAGACAGACACAGACAGAGACAGGCATACGGAGGGGCCGAGAACGTGATTCCACATCCGCAGATCAGCTTCAGAACAGACAGACAGGCACACACAGGCAGATCCCTCAGTTAAACACAGCAGAAGACGACAAGACGACGATGACGACCATGATGAACACCGCCAAGCACACTTGAAGGAAGGAGACGACCAGAAAAACGAGGAGAGGACGAAGCCCTGATGAGGGGGAGGGAGAGGGGGAAGGATTTACGTGTGACCGACACATGCGAAGGCGTACGAGAAAAGGAAGCTAGGAAGACGAAGCCGATACACACACACACACACACACACACAAACATAACCAAAACAACGTCAACTAACGATTATGATGACGGGGATGCTGATGAGGGGGAGGAGGGGGGGGAGAACGGGTTATGAGAGACGGCGAAACAACGACGGCAGCACGACCATCGAGCGGGTGCGCGCGTGCGATGGAGCGAGCAGCGGAGACGAAGACGGCTTGCGCTGCTGTTGATGGCGTTGTCGACCACGGAAGACACGCACCATCCTCCTCCGCCGCCGCCGTCACCGCTGCCTCTCTTCGCTTTACTTGCCGGGGCGTTGATTATGAGAGGGATGTGAGCGAAGACAACAACAACAACGGAAATAAAATACAACCTAACGAGAGTGGTCTCTCTCTGCAGATCGCGTGCGTGTGCCCGAGGCATTGGCGGTACTTCCGGCGCCCATGACGATCCTTCCTCGCTGCAGGGGAGGGAGGGAGAGAGGGGGTGGGTGAGGGATGACGATGCAAGAGTGAGCGAGCGAAGTGGCTGCAGTAGACGATGCTGGGGCGAATCGCGTCGCCGTGCTCCTCACCTACGCTTGTGAGCAAGACCGGCGTGAGGCACCGACGGAAAACGGAAGCAGTGGTAGGCCAACAAGACCCTCTCACCTTCCCCCCCCCTCCACGCACAAAGGACTGAAGAATGGGTGGCGTGGCGGCGGCGGCGGTGGTGATGGGCACTGCCGATGTGGCGAAACGACAACGAAAACGGAACAGCAGCAGGCAGGCGCCTCCTTCCTCCTTTCCCCAGCACGCGCCGTGGCGGCGGAAAAAAAAATGTACATGGGAATCTACGCACAGCAGTTGAAGTGTGGCGCGCGTGTCTGTCTGTCTGTCTGTGTGCGTGTGGGAGGGAGGGAGGGAGAGAAGGGGAGTGCAAGAACGACACAGCAGACGCCACACGTCATTATTATCGTCTTCTTCTGTCGTATTGTTGTGGTCATCACCGCCGCTGTCGACGATAGCCAACAGCATGAATAAGAGAAAAGGGGCCAAGAGAGAGAGAGAGAGGGACACACGCACACACACACACACACTGGCACACGCGAGTGCCACCGCCACTCGTGCCCTTTCCGTCCACGCGAGCCGCGTCTTGCCCCCCTCCCCCTGCTCTCTTTCCATCCTTGCCGGAGAGAAGGGCTGGACTGTGATGTGGTGTAGGTGTGATGGACGCTTTCCACGCTTCCCTCTACGCGCTCCTGTTAGGCATTGGCTCAGGGCTTGCTAGGGGGCAGCTGGTGATGGTCGCGCCCTCACTACTGCTGACGGCAGCCACCAACGCTACGCTTCTCCTCGTGCACCTGCGCCCTGGACGGGTCCTGCACGGCAGTTGACGTCGTGGGTGCGGCGGGGGCAGCTACAGCTTCCTCGGGTGGCTCAGCGACCTTCGAATCCACAGGCTTTGCAGCAGGCGCCTCCGCCACCGCCACCGCCGGGGCCGCGGGAGCGGGTGCAGCGGCCGCATGGATGGGTACACTCTTCGACGGCTTCTCCGACTTTGGCGCCTGGCTAAGCGCGGCTTCCGCCGCCGCCGCGTCTGGCGGCGAGGCCGACATCGACGCATCGAGTGAGGAGGATGAGACCTTGACGCTGTCTTTCTTCTTCCCTCCGTGGGCCGTGTCACCACCCTTGCCGGTCGTCGGGCTCGACGGCGCGCTCTCCGCCACTGCCCGGCTGCTGCCGCCGCCGGTGCCCTTTACCGCCTTCCCACCCTCGCCACCTGTCGTCTTCGCCGCCGCCTCCGCCGGAGCGGCACTGCCCGTGCTCGGAGTAGCCTCACCAGTCGCAGGGGGGACCCCGACAGCCTTCTTCGCCTTTGCCGCCGCCTTCTTCCTGGCCTTTGCGGAGGGCAACACAACATCGACCTTGGCCTCCGCGGCCTCCTGCGCCGCCGCGCTCGCCGCCGGCGTTGTCGGGGCGGAGGCTGCTGTCTTCACGACCACAGCTGCCGTCGTCGCTGCTGCGGGAGAGGCGTTACTGCTGGCGGCGTCTGCAGGCGCCGTCGCCGCCGCCGCGGCTGCCTTTCCACACGGCGCGCACACGGTGGACCCCTTCTGGCGGCCCTTGGACTCCCGCCGCACCTCCTTGAACTCGCCACACACGGCGCAGAAGCCGTAGCCGGACTTGGCCCAGCACGAGTAGCAGTAGTGCCGGTGATCGCGGCGATCAACGCGGAGGTCTTCGCTCTGCTTTGGTTTGTGACACTGCGCGCAGTTGCGGTTGCCGTCGCTGGCCGCGCCACCCATCGCGCGCGGTGCCGCGCTCTTACCCGCGAGCCCAGCGGCAGTGCCGTTGCTGCCGGCCGCGGCAGGAGTCGACGAGGCCGCCGCCACCGCCACCGCCGCGGCCCCGCCCTCCTTGCTGCCATCCACAACATGGAAGGACGGAACAATGCTTGCTAGCTGCTTCAACTGCGCCTCTGTGCTCATCTGCGCTGGCGGCCGCGGGGCGGGGACAGCGGGCGGCGGCGCCGGATTTGTAGGCACGGCCGCTACGCGCGACAACATAGCGGAGGCGGATGGGTAGATGCAGCGAGCCGGCGCCGTCGGCGCCATCGGGATGGCAGTGGCGGCGGCGGAGGCGTGGAAGGCAGGCGGGCTACCAATGTCGTTCATCAGCGGCGGCATCATACCCTGCGTAGGCAGCGGCATCGCCAAACCCTGCATCATGCCCATCGACGCAGCAGCGCCCTTGGCGTTAGCCGCAGCGACAGCCGCAGCAGCCGCATCGTACGACGGCGGCGGCACGTTCGGCACGTTGATGGCGCTACCACTGCCCCCGGCACCGCTCCCGTTTCCATCCGGCTGGATCTCGGATGGCACAATCTGCTCGCTCAGCATCCACGCCACCAACTTCGCGCGCGGGATCAGGCAGGAGCCAAGCAGCTCCTCCAGGTCCAGCTTGTAGATCGGGCGCAGCACGTCATACCGGATGCGGCGGAACACCCAGCGTCGCGGGGTGTCGTCCACGAGGCTGCACGTGACGATGCAGCCCTCCACCACGTCGGGGTGGCGCACGTCGACCGTGGCGTTCTCGTACTGCACGTACATCTTCTCCGTTTTGTCGTACACCTCAAGCATGAAGGTGCGAATGGGATGTTCGCTGAAGGCGTCGACGTTGCCGCGGCGCGTTGTCAGCGGGAGCTGCTGCTGCTGCGGTGAGACGGTGCCGCTCGCGTTTCGGCGAAGGTCACTCGTGGCGCCCTTCATGGAGGTTGGAATGCCGTCGGTGTCCGTCTCCGGCGGCTGGCGTGTGTCGAGGAGCTGACCGACACGGAAGTCGACGGTCATGCAGGACGGCTGCTGCCACACAAAGACGTGGTCGCTGCGGTGGATCGGGTTGACAGCCTGGAAGACGAGACCGTCGCTTGGGTACTCCTCCGAGTCGAGCATGTCGACCGCCTCCGACATCTTCTGCGTCGGCTGGTGCACGACGACGCACTCGACGCCGTCCTGAGCAAAGAACGCCTTCGACTCGCTGCACATGTTCGCGGCCAGGAAGGCCTGCCGCTCGGAGAAGGTCATGCGGATCATCTTGTTGCTGCTCGGCTGCTCCGCCTCGCTCCAGTAGTGGGCGTCGTACACCAGGAAGAGCTCCTTCTGTCGGTCGCGGATCAGCCGCGTGAGGTCGCCCTCCAGCACAAACGTGCCGACGCTGTCGCTGTCGAGACGGCTGCCGAGCCACGCCTTCAACGGCATCTGCAGCACCGCGCGCATGTGCGGCGGCACAAGGTACAGCTTCTTCTCGCGATAGACGAGCAGGTAGCGGTGGCCGTCCACCTTCCTGCGGATGCCGTAGCGGCTCTTGATGGCGTTGATGCGGCCCTTGTCCTTCATCTCTTTCTCGGAGAAGGGCACGAGGTCGGTGTTGCCCGGGAACTGCGAGCCGCGGTTGTTAACGCAGCGGAAGAGGTGCGTGAGCACCTCGCTGTACTCCTTGTAGTCATCCACCATGATATTGGCGCGGGAGTCGTCGTACTGGTGGTTGCCGATGCTTCGCGTCGGCGGCTGCGCGCAGCAGCCGAGCACCATCGTGCGCAGCATCTGCACCACCTCCTCCTTGCTCTTGGTGGCGTCGACGTAGCGGTACATGCCCGCACTCTTGGCAAGGCTAACGATGCGAGCGTGAATGACGCGGTGAAACTTGAGCTTCTCCTTGAGGTAGTCGTCGCCGCCCATGCGCTTTACGAGCACGTCGTCTTCGGCGCACTCCATGCCTACAATGCCGACGAACGGGATACTCTTGGACAGCAGCAGCGCACTCAGGTAATAGACATCCTCGATGCCCTTGCAGTTCTTGTCAATGACGAGGCCCTTGATGTTGCGGTCCTTGTGCTGCTTCTCCAGCAGCTCGTCTAGGCGGCTGCTGAGCGCGTCGAAGACGTCCTTCGTCGTCTCCCAGATGGAGCGCTTGCCCTGCTGCTCGGTGAGGAAGTCGGCGCCGCTGAAGAAGGCCCAGCCCATGCCGTCGGTCTTGAGGCTATTCACGAGCTCACGGCCGAGCGTCGTCTTGCCAACAGCCGGGATGCCGGACAGCAGCACACACGAGAACTTCGGCGGCTCCTTCGAGTTCAGTGCAGCCAACGTGGCGTTGCCGACGCTCACGCGCGCGTTCGCCGCGACGGTCGGCGGCGGCGGCGGTGGCGGTGGCGGTGGCGGCATCATGGCGCTTCCGGTGTGGTTCATCATCATCATCGGTGGCGGCGGTTGGGACGGCATCGATATGGAGGCGGGCCTGCTTGCCGTCGCCTGCATACCGGTATTGATGTGGTTCTGGGTGTTGCTGTGGATGCTGCGGGCATTGCTGATGCTACTGGCCGCGGCGCTCGCGTTGGCACTGCTGGCGGTGCTGCTGCCCGGGTGTGGGTGCATGTACGAGTGGTGCGGGGAGGGGGCCATCATCGCCGCAGTCGCTGCGGCCCCCGCCGCCTGCGGCGGGATCATCGCACCGCCTGCTGCTGCCCCGGCGGTGAGAGTGGGTGCGCGTGGCACACCCATACCCGGCGCTGGAGGCGGAATGCTCGCCATGGGCGGCATCGTCCCGTGCGGGGCCTGCGGCGGTGGATAGAAGGGCATCATCATCCCCGGCTGCTGCGGCGGGTGCTGCTGTGGGCCGCTGCTGCGCTGGCCCGGCGGCATTGGGGAAGAGGCAGCGCCCATGGGCATGGACATGGGCATGGGCATCGGCATCATGCTGTTCATGGGCATCATCATGCCCGGCTGCTGCTGCTGCTGGTGCTGCTGCGTTTGCGTAGGTGGCGGCGGCACCCACATCGGCATCATGCCGTGTTGCTGATGGTGCTGGTGCTGTGAAGCTAAGTGCTGCTGCGGCGTCGCCATGCCTGCGGGATGGTGGTGATGGTGCGGCATTCCAGGCGTGCCGGACTGCTGAAACATCATCCCGTTTGGTGGCGGCATCATCATTGGCGGCGGCGGCGGCGGCGGCGGCGGCGGCGGCGGCATGAAGCCTGCGGACATCATGCCGCCAGTAGATGCGGTTCCCGGCATTGGCGGTGGCATGCCCGGGACCATGCCTGCCATCTCCGGGAACCTAGGCGGCGGTGGCATCATCATCATGCCCTTCTTTCCAGCTGACTGCGCCGGCGGGAGATGCGGGGCTGGCGGCGCCAAAGTCTGGGCGCCACTCGCTGGCGGCCCCTTGGTGCCCGCCCCGGCCGGTGGTGTCTTAGCGCCTGCGTGGCGAGTCGGCGGCGGTTGCTTGGCGGGCGGATGCGCAGGGGCCGCAGCACCAGCAGCAACAACGGTGGTGGCAGTCGGCGTAAAGGACTTGGCGTTCGCGTTCAGCCGCGTCTCGGCCGGCGCTGGCGGTTTCGCCTGTGATGACTGCTGCTGCTGCTGCGGGGGCTTCCCCGCATCAGCGGCTAGGTCTGACATGAAGGACTGCACCACCCCGCACCTATGCTCCTCCCGCTACTACAAACACACAGAGAGCGTGTGGGCGTGTGCCGCTGCAACACTCGTGGGAGTTCGCCCTCTCGCTGGCAACGCGCTGCCTCTGTTGCCTCGCCTTTGCGTATCGCTTGTATACGTGTATTTTCCGTTCCTCGACAGCGCTGCGTGGTGTCGTGTGTAGGGACGCGTGCTGCTCGTACCTCCTTCGTCTTCAGCAGCGACCAACGCGTCACGGCGCACACACGCATGCACACACACACACACGCACACGCATGCACGCACACAGAGGGAGTGGTGGCGGTGGCGGTGGTGGTGGCGGTGTGTGTGTGTTTAGACCTCGCCGGCAGCAACGGAGCGGAGAAGAGGATGCTGCTGCTGCTGCTGCTGATGCCGCTAAGCGAGCAAGACCAAAGTAGAAAGAAGAACGGCACAGCTCCGAGAAGGGAAAAGGGGGAGGGAGGAGGAGTAGGGTTGGTGGTGGTGGTGGCGAGGTGTCGGAGGCACACGCACACGCACGAGAAAGAACGAAAAAGTCGTTAGAGTGGCGAAGAGCGACGGACGGAAGAAGCCGGAGGCAGAGATGAGGTCTTTCGTGTCGTTGCTGGCTCCCTCTCTCTCTTCGTCGTCGTCGTCGTCGTCGGGCGCTTCTAATAGAACGTGGCTACAGGGGGCGGAGCAACAACAAGATGGGGGAAGGAGGAAGCGAAGGAAGGGAGGACGTAAACTACGGCGAAAAGGAGGAGGAGGAGGAGGAGGGTGGGGGATGAGTGGGAGGGGAGGGAAGGGTGTTGTGTGTGCGTGTGTAGGGGGAGGTGATGGCGTGGTGCGGTGTGACGTAGCGTGACGATGCCTCCCCTCTTCTGCTGCTGCTGTTCTTGTGTATGGTTTGCTTGTTTGCTTGTTGCTTCACTGTTCTCCTGTGCGCATGATGGAGGGAGGGCCGCGATATAGTGTACGGAGGCGCATCGAAGGTGGTCGTCGTTGTTTTTTTTTTTTTGAGGGGAGTGGGGAGGAGGACGAGAGAGGTGTTGAGGCGGTGGTGGTGTGGGAGAGACGGCGGAGGACAGGTGAGCATCATCACAGCGGCAGAAAAGAGAGAGAAGAGGAAGGTCGCGGTGGCGGTGGCGGTGGCGACGCTGGTGGAAGGGCGCGACGCATGCCGCATGGAGTGGCTCACGAAGGGCATGTTGCTGTTCGTGGCTGCCCCTCTCTGCCGCTTCCGTGCGTGCATACCTACCTCCAATGTGCCGTCGATCAGCAAGAGGCAAGAACGTCCGCCAGGCTTTCCGTCACACACACACACACACACACACACACGCAGGCACACGGACACACGCGTTTTCTCATGGTCTCTCCGCCTTTCGTCCCCACGATTCCAGCGAGACAGGCGAAGGAGGAGGGTGGTAGTGGTGGTGTGTGTGTCGGGGGGGGGGTGAGAGAGTGCGACCGAAATGCGCGGAGGCTGTGCGTGTGCGTGCGTGCAGAGCGCATCGACCCACGTGGCAGACAATCTCGTTCTCAAGTGATGCGATCACTTCTTCCGGTTTTCGAAAAAAGTTTCGTTCTTAGCGCGCCCACGTTGTCCTTGACGTTGCTGCGCGTACAAAAAAGGGTTTCGTGACGGAATAAGAAGGCGGAAAGGAGAACCTCGGCTGCGTGCATGCACGCCTGTGCGTGCGCATGCGCGTGCACGTGCGTATAGATGTGACACGAGGCTTAAGTAGAACTAGAAGGCAGTTAAGGTCTGCATTGTCCGCCGCCGTCGCCGTCGTCATGCCTGTGCGCGTGCCAACGGAAGGGGTATCAACAACGCTTCGATGGGCAAACGTGACAGAAAAGGGAGCGTAAAGGGTTGCCCCAGGAGAAGAGCGGGTGGCGGTGATGGCGGTGGCCACCCAGATGAACGGCATCGCTTCGTCTGTAAGCGCAGCGGCGGCGGCGGCGGCGGCACAGCAGCACCACCTCACTGTGCACACACCGCGCGCACCGGCGCTTCGTTGCCGCGTCGTCTCTTGCTCGCTCCAACTGACTCCTTCTCGCCCTTGCGCCCACTTACGTCTGTGTGCCTTCCGCCACGAGTGCAGAACTCTTCAGCAGCACGACACCGGCGTCCTTCAGCTCTGCTGTTCGTGCCGACCACGCCGCGTCGTCCACGGCGGCCGTCAAGTCCTCCAGCAGCACTACGCTGAAGCCGTTTTTTCGCGCGTCCATTGCGGTGAAGAAGACGCAGAAATCGTAGGCCACCCCGCACACAAAGACGCGGCGCGCGCCGATGGAGTGCAGCAGCCCGGCCAGACCCGTCGACACCCCGTTGTCCTCCACGAAGGCGGAGTAGCTGTCCGCTTGCTGCGTGACACCTTTACGTATAACCGCGTTGATGCGCTGCGTGTGGAGCCCTGCGTGCAGCTGCGCTCCCGCCGAGCCCTGCACACAGTGCGGTGGCCACGGCCCGCCATGGGTGACGAAGGAACAATGATTCTCCGGATGCCAGTCCTGCGTGGCGACTTGGTAGCGGAACGGCAACTGGGAAGACACGGCGTTGATACCATCCAGCAGCGCTTCACCTCCCTTTACGTGGAGAGAGCCGCCAGGTGCCAAGAAGTCTACCTGCATGTCGGCGATGATGAGCACATCGGTCGTGCTGCTAACGGTGACGCACAGCGTCGGCGGCGGCGGGGCCTTGGGATCGAGGGTGGTCGCCCACGGCATGCGGGGCCTTCCACGGGAGAATGACGAGGAGGGGAGGAATCCGGAAAAGAGAGACGGGTGTGGAGCCGTCGGACAGCAGTGCACTGTTTCGTGTTGCGGTGCGGCTATCGACGGCGGTGGTGAACGAGCCGGCGAGTCTTCAAGGCAAACACGGGAAGGCCGGTACGGAGGAGAGGCGGTGGGTAGGTGGGCGGTAGAGGCGGTGATCGTGGCAGTGCGTGCCGGCGCAGGAGCCCTGTGTGGTTAGAATGTGGTGAGGCTCAGACACGTAGATAGAGGGACTGAGGGAAGGGGAGGGGGCAGGGCGGCAACAAAATTTGAGGCCGGTTGGGAGGAGAAGGAGAAGGGGACGAAGGCATCTGTGCGCGTGCGTGTATGTATTTTCTGCTCAATCACGCGCGTGTATCGTTGTGGGGTGAGGCGGCGGCGCACAGACACACACACACACACGCGCCCACACCTCCGTGCGTGGGGGGGGGGGTACCTCAGGCTGCAGGGCGCCCACCCACCCACCCACCCCCCACTCCTCCCTCCGCCGTCCCGGCCCATGCCGGAACCACCTGTGATGGCGACCAGGGCCGAGCATCTGTGACGTCAGGGAGTGCCCCGGCAGAGCGCGAGTTAGGGCTACGGACGTCAGCGGCCATGTCGTGCATGGCGCTGTGCCAAGGAGATGTGTGATGCGGATCAAGTTTGTACGCCCCCCTCAGAACGAATCGAGTCCGCTGCACTGACACGGTTCCCGACAACACCAAAAAAAAAAAAACAATGAGCCGTGGCCCAGTGCTACGCGCATAATCAGGCCTCTACTCTCCGCCAGCTCTTGTGCCGCGATCAGGGACCACAACCACGACACAGATGCCCGAGGCTCTACATAGGCCGAGTGCTTCGCTGTGGAAGCACTCACCGTTAGACAGCAGGTCCGGAACCCTTGCTGGCGGCGGGCCCCTCCACCGCTCTCCGGCCTCGCGCTGGGGCCGCCGCGGTTCTCAAGGCGTCATCCTGCGCCTCTGTTCGGGCCGTCCACTGAGCTACGACCGTGTGCACCCCTCCTCCCCAACCACCCACCACACACACACACACACACACCATCGCATAGCCTCGCGCGGCTTCGCCGTCATTCTGTGTTGTGACCCGCTCCTGCGCTCTCCGATCCGCTTGACTCTGTCCCTCACGTTTTGGGCCTCCCTTCGATGTGGAACACCCGGCCTTTGCACCGAGATACAGTGGCAGGCCGGCGTGCGGAGGGCGCCGTGCAGGAACAGGAGGCTGCTGTTGCTGCTAGCATTATTGGCCTCCACCCTTTCGGTCCCCGTTGCCTCGCTTGGACTGCCATTGTTGCTCTCTTCGCGGTGGACCTCTGTGGTGGCGCAAATGCTTGACGACCGCTTCCATGTTCGTCTTCATCTGAGCCACAGCTTGCCCGATGACAGACATATCTGCTGCCGCGATCTGCTACACGTCC
>NC_018228.1:106771-114798 GCF_000227135.1 Leishmania donovani | reverse complement strand
AGCGCGGCCCCCCCCCCCCCCCCCCGGGAGCATGAGTGGTGTGCTCCTGATGCGGAAGACCTTTGCTGTGTGGCGCTTGAGTTCGTCCTCGAGTAGCTTGGAAGGTCGGCTGATCAAGCTCTCTTCCCCGGGTCAGAAACCGCGCGGGGTAGTCCCACCGCACGACGCTTCACCTTCTGCAAACAGTTTGTGGGGAGGGGGGGAGGGGCGGCGTTTGTGCTTGGCGGGACGGCACGGCGGCACCACTCTGCGCCGGCGCGCATGTGTGGCCTGTGCGAAGACGGAAAGAACAGAGGGCGTGAAGGGGGAGGGGAGCGTTCCAGGTCTTATACACTTGCGCACACATGTGGCACCGTGCAACGCACAGTCCGATACCTCCGCCTTCGGCCCCGGGCATCGTCGTTCCAACTCCACCCCCCCCCTCAACACCTTCTCGTCAGGTGTACGTCATCATCCGTGGTCCACATTGTCTGATCGTTGATCGACTTCCGCTCACAAGGTCAGCGACACGCACTCACCCCTTGCACGCTTGAGCTTCGCCCACACCCACCCACCCACACAGGTCTACACAGACGCACCGCACGGCTCGCGTGTATGCGTGTGCACGTCTGTCGAGGAGGTGCAAGAGACACTTTCTCCATGCACACCCCCTCATATAGATATCTATATGAGGGGGTGCTGAGGGCGCAAGAAGGAAGGCACGCCGGTCCCCAACCCGCCACACATTACAGACGCACGCAGCCATGCTGCCCTCTGGTGCGTGCGGGTGTGCTCGTGAAGGGTGCACCGCGTGAGAGGGCCGGGGTGGGGCCAGAGGGCGAGCACGTGCGGGACCAACCACCACCACGACCACTCACAGAGAAAAAGGAGCACTGCTATGAGGGAACCTCTTACGCGAATACAAGCACCCATCCTCCGCCCCACAACCGACAGCGATGACGACCGCACGCGCATCCAGCAGATCCGGCATCGAGCACCATGGACGGCAACGACGACATCGGCATCCCGAAAACAACAAAGAAAGAGAGAGGAACAATGTAGAAGACACAGAGAAAGAGGGACACCCACCCACACACACTCACTCACACAGAGGCTCCTGCACGCACACCCCACCGGTGCGCTGCAATCGGCTTATCGCCCTCCGCGTTACGCAAGGGAGTCACAGGCATACACGGTGCATGGCCAGCGGTGGACCTCGCGCACAGACAGCGCGAAGAGGAGTGGAGGGGGAGGGAGAGGAGCAGAAGGGAAAAGCGGGGCAGCGCTTCTCGTTGTTGGGGGTTTGGGTGCACGCACAGCGGAGGCGCGCAACCAGCGGCCGGTTGTGCCGCTGAGAACGATCGGGATGGATGGCGCGCCTCCGCTGTGCGTGCACCCAAACCCCCAACAAGGGAAAAGCGCTGCCCCGCTTTTCCCTTCTGCCCCTCTCCCTCCCCCTCCACTCCTCTTCGGCGGTCTGCGCTTCGTAACGCCGCTCCTGCAGCCTCGCCGAGTAACACGGCATCTACATTTTCGCGGTCTCCGCGCCGTTGAACGGCGCGTGCGAGAGCATGTCGGTCTGGAGACGCACCGTTGGCCCCCCTGCCACCACCGTCTCCTTCATACCGTTGCCGCTCAGGTCCTTGACGCTACCGCTATCCGGCTTCTGCAACAGCGCCGCACCGCCGTCTTTCGCGATGGCCGCGCCGTTGGCGTGGCGGCCACAACCGGGAGCCATGCGCGCGACGATGTACTGCGTCAGCGCCACCGCCTCCACCCACATCAGCACCCACATCCACTGCGCCTCAAAGAAGAAGGCGTCCTCCATATACTTGCCGTCGATGGCGTTGAGGAAGACCCACCCGAGGACGCCGGTGGCGGCCTTTAGCAAGAACAAGAGCGTGAGTGGCGCGCTAGAGATCGGGTACTCGGCGCGCCACAAGCTGCCCATGGTGAGGACACAGCCGTGCGTGAGGTGCAGCACGATGCCGCCGAGCATGATCGTCACTGGGATGGCGTAGTCGCGCGAGGTGGAGAGCGTGCGCTCGCTGAGGCTGAGGAGGACCACCAGCGCCGCCTCTGCGCCGCCGACGGCCCACACCGGAAGCGAGAAGGTGCTGCCGAGGAAGGTGGCGATCATGAACAGTTCAAACACAAAGCCGAACGGGATGCTGTCGTCGTACAGCTCCAGCGTTGGCACCCACAGCAGCGATCCCGTAAGGAAGGCGGCGCCAAAGACGATGTCCACGATGTGGCGGGCAAGATATCGCGGCATGCACAGTGTCCGGATTGAGGTGCTGTAGGCGTGCACGTAGTGCCGCAGCATGTGCTTCGACGAGGCCAGTCGCGAGCCGCCCGCGCTGCAGCAGCTCAGCGCCACGCCCGGCAGTAGCATCGCCACCGTGCTTTCAAACTCCGAGGTGCTCGATGAGGCATCTTTCATGCTCGCGTTCTTTGCATGCACGCCGTTGCCGCCGCCGCCGCCGGTTACGTGGAAGGGGTTCGATCCCGTCCACCACGACGATCCGGCAGCCGAGGTTGCAGGTAGCGCAGCGAGGCCCCAGGCAACGACGAACACGCCTATGTAGCACAGGAGCGCCACCCAGCACGGCGCCACTGACACCGTCGGCGTCACCGCCATCACGTACTGCGACGCGATCATGGAAAACAACAACATGGCAGGACGTACCTGATGGAAGATCGTGAGCGCACCGCTACCGCCGAGCGCCTCACCACCGTTGCTGTCCACCATACCCTTGTCATCGCCGGCGGCGGCGGAAGGGCAATGGTGCACGTGCGCCTCGTGGTAGAGCGCGCACTCGACCCACGTCGAGAGACCAGACGTGGCTGCTGCGGTGGCAATACGGCCACAGAGAACGAAGAGAGCGATGCTCTGCCCACTACCCCATGCACCAGCAGCACCCGCGATGGCCAGCGCCATGCAGGAGCGCTGGCACCCCCACATCTCCATCAGCGGACTCAGGGCTGCGCCGCTAAGCCAGTAGGTGACGGTGCCTGCATAGAAGAAGGCCGAGTTCGCGGAGAGGGAGAAGGCGTATTGATGTTGCAGCGGGAAGGCGCAGCTGCCAAGGAGGCCGTCGGCCAGCGAGACGAGCGCGGCGATCGTGAGCAGCTTGATCGGGACGCGATTGCGATCTCGGATAAGCATGATCATGGGCCAGGCGCTGAGCACCGTCGCCGGGACGAGAAAGGGCAGCAGCGTCTCCTTCCACGCATCATAGATGGACGCCGCCGGCTTGTACGGCTTGGTGGTGACGGTCACGTTCGCTTCCATCGCGCGCGTGCCGTGCACCTGTCTACGTATGTATAGGTGTGGTGGGTATGGCGTGCCTCACTCTCTACGCAGCAAGAGAAAATGAGAGACGCGACGGTGACGGATGGACCTCGCAACGTCCGCTCCGAGTGCACAAGATGCGGCGGCGAGCACAAGAGCGGCAACACATCCACCGCGCGGGCTTCCAACAACAACAAGAAGGCGACGGCTTAAGAGCGATCCCTCTCCCGAGAACGAGAGAAACAACGCAGGATGCAACGAGGCACGAACCGGTGGCCGCTTGCGTATGCGTATGCGTGTGTGTGTGTGTGTGTGGCTGCGGCGCACAGGTGATGAGGAAGCTCTGCGCGGTGAGTAGAGAGAAGAGAGCGCGTGCGTGCGTGCGTGCGCAGGAATGAGGAAGCAGGTGAGTTTTCAAGGAGCAGTAGGAGGGAAGGGGACGAGGCAGAGGGCGAGAGATGCGGATCGAACGCGGATAGAACGTTATACAGATCCCAGCAGCGCGCTGTTATCGTGTGTGTGTGAGTGCGCGTTTGTGGTGAGAGAGGGAGAGAAGGGCGGGGGAGGAGCGTGTGCGAGGGCGTTGCATTAGAGACCATGAAGCGAGTCGGGCATCGTCGTCAGCGTCGACCGGACCTCTGGCCCGTGTGTGTGTGTGTGTGTGTGTGTATGCGTGTAGGATGGGAGGAGGGGCGATGTGTGCACACACACTCGGTTGCTGGCGTAGGACAGAGAGACGACGGCAAGGAGGAGCGCACGCCCAGGCAGGGGGTGGGGTGGGGTGGGGTGGGGGAGGGGAGCGCGTCGTCAGCATGCCCAAGGCACGCCTTCGGCTTCCTGTGTTTGTGCTTGTTGCGCACACACACCTGCACGTGTGTGGCTGGGAGTGATGAGGTGCGGCTTCACTGTGGGGGAGCCACGAAGCAGCGGCATCGGTGGCAAGCAGCAAGAGAGATGCGCGAAACAACGGAGATGACCGCCGTGGACGTGTGCTTGTGCGCGCGTGAAGTGTTTACATGACGGGTGAGAGGGAGCCTGCCGCAGTGCAGGCGCGCAGTCATACGTATGCACAAGAGGAAAAGTTGTCACCGCCTTCCATCGCCTTCGTGATCATCTTGTTCTGATGCCCCTGCGCGCACACAGATAGATATGTGCGTGTGCATGTGTGCCGACCCACGGAGTCGCCGGGTGCACACACGGACAACGCACCACGGAGGAGATCAGAACGACAAGGAGACGGCATGGCGAATGGCCCTCGGGGGCTGTGAACGAAGGTGTGTGTGTGTGGGGGGGGGGGGGGTGGGGGGGGGCGGATACACGGCGTGGCCCGTCACAGCGACGACAACGCCTCATCAACGAGACGCTGCAGCTCCGCCTCCTCAGCCGCCTTCTGCTGTGCGGCCGTTTCGCCTTTGCGCTGCAACTCTCGTGTGCGCTGGCGTACTCGCTCCACCTGTGCCATAAGCCCGGAGTTGAAGTGCGACCGGAGAAGCACCTGCTGCTGTGCATCATCGCGGGCGGCCCTGAGCGTGTGAGTCATGCCGGCATACTCGCGCTGGGCCGCCTGAAGGAGGCTGATGGTCGCCTGCACGTACTCGGAGAGCACGCGACGTCGCAGCCGCCGCTCGTCCACGGCAATGCGGTGCAGAGCGGTGTGCGCCGATGGTGCGACGTTTGACAACCAACCCGCTGCGGACGACGACGCGCTTTCTGCGCGACGCCCACCAGCCATGGCGACTGTCGCCATCTGCCTCTCGCGCCGGCAGCGGCGTCGCTCCGCCAGCCTCGCCTCGTACCACCGCTGCTGCTCCTCTGCGAGCTGACGCAGGAACTGTGTGTAGTACTGCGCCACCGCCTCTTCTTTGCTCTCGTTCAGTGCCTCCTGGAGGTCGTGGTCAACCAGTGAGTCGCTCCACGACATGTACCGCACGCGATCCGCGTCAGAGGGCGACAGTGTCCCACCCATCGCGGTTGTCGCTGCTTCCTCTGACGACGTCCCGGCCTCGGCGCTGCGGAGCCGCGTAGCGGAACCGACGCTGTGCGGACTGTCCGCCGTCGCCGCATCGTCGACACCGTCCTCTTCGAGCAGCAGCGCCACCTCCTGGTGGAGAAACATGCGGGAGCTCAAGTTTCTCATGCGATTCGTGGTGCTCTGCCACGAGCAGGAGTGTCCCGACGCATGATAGTGCTCCTGCTGATGATCGCGCCGCGCCCGGCCGCACGCGACGTGGCCGCAGATTAGGCATACCCAAAGGTCCTCGTACGTGCCGCACACCTTGCAGCGCGCATCGTTGAGCAGGTCGTACACGGAGAAGCGGCAGAGCGGGCACTCGGCCGACCCGGACGGAAGCTGCGCGTAGCAGCTTAAATGGAAGGAGTGCTGGCAGAGCGTTGTGACGCAGGCGCTGAGGTAAAGCGGGTCCAGGCAGATGGTGCAGAAGTCGCCACTCAGCAGCGGGCCAAGGTCGACGCCGCCACGGCCACCGCGGCCGGTGAGGGGGAGATGAGGCGGCGTGTGTGGGGGGCGACTCGGCGACGCTCGTCCCGCTGCCTTCGCCGAAGACAACGGGGTGTGCTTCGGTGTAGACGCTGCCGCGGCGACGGTGACCGCGGAGGCGTGCCGCGACGGTGGCGGTGCGGCGCCCTTACGCATCGCGGAAGATGCAGCAGGCGACTGCCGCGCTGGAGAAGGCGTAACAGGAGCAGAGGACGCGGTGTGCGGGCTGCTCTGCAGATGGTATGGATGATGGTGATACTGATGATGCCGCTGTAGCGACCCGCGAGTGTCGTGATGCTCGCCGTCGCCATCCGAGGCACTGTCGCCGTCGCCATCATCACCACCACTGCCGCCGTTGCCGCGAACGGGGTATACGGTAGCGATCGCTTCCCATAGGGAGACCATGTGGTCGCCGGTGCACCAGCGAGCCCTTACACGAGGTAGGTGGTGGCCGGTGATACTCGTGCCATCGGCGTCGACGGCCTCCGCCCTTCCTCGTCGCTCTGCAAAGGCGCAGTGCGTGACGACGACTGGACGCGCGTCAGTCACGTACTCCACCGGCGCCGTCAAGCCCAGCGCAGCGCCCTCCTCCAACGCCGCTTTCAACCTTGCCGCCTGCGCCGCACGGCGGCACTTTAAGAGGATGCAGTAGGCGTGAATCTCGCTCACAACGTACCCCACGCGCGCCAGCTCGATCCAGCTCGTCTTCTCGGCTTCCGCGGTGGAGCACGTGAGCCTTGTCCTCGTTGAGAGAGCCGATGACGCCGAGGCCGACGACGATGACGAAGACGCCGAGGCCGCGGAGGGCGAGCGCGCCTTTCGATCGTGCGAGCGGTGTGCTGAGTGGCACATCGCCGCAGCGTCTGCGGTGTCGTCCAGCGGCATCTGCGTCATCGCAGACGCCTCGATCGACACGAGCCGACTCAGCGTGCGAGATAGGCTGGCGGTGATCGGGATTGTGTGCCACAGCAGCCACGACGACACAGCTGCCCCGGGAGCGGCCGACGGTGGTAGCAGGCGAAGCGTGACGGTGTTGATCGCGTCGCGATCTAGGGCCATTGTGGCCATGAGTTCCATTTTCCTTAGCCTACCCACAAAACAGCAGCAGCAGCGGCAGCGGCCAGGGTTTGGGAGGGCAACACGTCGGCACCGACCACATGCACACTCTCACGCGTGCGCACAGAGAGATGCGACGTAGGCGGCAACAGTTGTTGCTGTACTTGCGGCAGCAGAGAGTGGCTCGTTGGGCCATACGGATACGGCGATGGGGGACCACCACCGTCAGAGGGGCAGAGGAAGAGGGAGAGAGGGGGGGGGGACTGTGGAAGGTGCGAAGTGTGTGTGTGGCGCAAGGAGAAGGGCGTCTTCCGCTCTCTCTCTCTGTGTCGCGGCCATCGCACGCAGGACAGTGGAAGACACACACAGACACACGCAGAGAGGCAGGCGCCATATCGTCATCACGTGCCCCCCATCCGACCCTCCCCACCGTCACCCCTTTCCGACAGTGAGAGGGAGGGGCTGGTGGCGGTGATGGTGGTGGTGGTAAGAGCGGCAGGAGTCGTCAGCAGACGCGTCCGTGTGTGTAATAGTGGCATCTGACCTGGCTAGGGAGAGGTGGTGGTGGTGGTGATGGTGCTCGTAGAACGGGCTGCCATCGCCGTCGCCCCATTCCTCCATACGTGGTTGTCCCACCAGCGTTGCCCACGCGCACGCCGAGCGCGTCCGCACTTCTGCTGCTGTGCTGTGCTGGGGGGAGGGGGCGGTGATCGCGTTGGTGATCGCGTTGGGAAATAACAACTCACACGAAAACAAAATAATGGCACGGAAGTGCATGAGAGAGAGAAGGGACGAAGACGGAAAGGGCGGGGGGTGGGGAGGAGGCCGCTCAGAGACGTCTGGCACGATGGTGAGAGCGATGCACACGCACACGCTCGCTTCCTCTGCCACCGCCTACCGGGTCGACACCTGCTGCAGCTTCGGGTTCCACATGAAGCCGAACGACACGCGGCGGTGCGTCAGCTGCTTGTACACGTACGCCACAGCGCGAAGGCGGGACTCGACGCGCTTGCGGTCGCGGGCGTCCAGGAACACCTTCATCAGCTTGCTCCCGTCCGTGCGGCAGCGCCAGCGGCGGCCCACCACGTCGCTCGGGTAGATCATGTCGTTCAGAATATTCTCGAACACCGCCGTGCTCGTCTTCGAGCGCTGCACCTTCTGCAGCTTGTACACGTCCGTCGGGCGCTTCGTGATCTTGCG
>NC_018228.1:104592-106672 GCF_000227135.1 Leishmania donovani | reverse complement strand
CATGCAGCCGCCGGCAGTGAAGGGTGCCGCGGGCTGGCGGCAGGTGATCGGCATGTTGACGAGCCAGAGAACGGGGCAGAAGGAAGGCAAAACAACTCGCGCACCCGTGCACACGCACACGCTCGCTTCCTCTGCCACCGCCTACCGGGTCGACACCTGCTGCAGCTTCGGGTTCCACATGAAGCCGAACGACACGCGGCGGTGCGTCAGCTGCTTGTACACGTACGCCACAGCGCGAAGGCGGGACTCGACGCGCTTGCGGTCGCGGGCGTCCAGGAACACCTTCATCAGCTTGCTCCCGTCCGTGCGGCAGCGCCAGCGGCGGCCCACCACGTCGCTCGGGTAGATCATGTCGTTCAGAATATTCTCGAACACCGCCGTGCTCGTCTTCGAGCGCTGCACCTTCTGCAGCTTGTACACGTCCGTCGGGCGCTTCGTGATCTTGCGCTGCGCAACCAGCATCACCAGGTAGCCCGGGTGGCGCTTCTCCAGCTCAGAGGTGAGCGCACGCTGGACCTTGCGCACCAGCATCAGGAAGCGCAGGGGGTAGAAGACGACCAGCACCGTCTTCTTCGAGCGCGGCACCTTGACCTCGCGCACGGTGTTGACGTGGAAGCGCGGCAGCTCCTGACGTAGGGTCTTGTGCGACGTCTCGAGCTCGAACAGCGCCTTCGCGACGCTCTCCTCGAGGTCGCTGGGCTTGCCGCGCTTCAGCTTACGGAGCTTGCGGAGGTAAGGCTGCATGGTGTCCTACTCTCAGTCAGGTGAGACTTTGTTTTTCGTTGTGGTCGACATGGGCGATCGAGGCGGCGCACATGGCGTCGGTGAGCAGCGTTAGAGGGAGAGAGAGGGAGGAGGGAGAAGTGCGTCGGCGATAGCACCCACATGGTGGCGTGTGGGCCGATGCGTGTGTGTTTGTATGTGCGCATAGGCAGGCGCGTGCGCGTGCGATTATGTGCGTGGACGGTCACCAGAGAATCCATGGAGAGAGAGAGTAGGGAGACGATAGTGGGCGGAGCGCGAGAGGCGCTGATGATAACGCCAACATGTCCTCGTGGAGAAGCATCCTCGCGTCAGAACAGCAGCGAGGGCGACCGTCCGTGTGTATATTGGTGGCAGCTGCAGACGGAGGGTGGTCGAGTAGAAAAGCGGCGCGCCGTGACCCTCCGCCGGATTCGGCAGCTACACACACGCACACGCTTCGCTTGGTTCACCCCTGCCCCCCACTTTTTAGTGTTCTCGCTGCTCACTGAAGAGACGGTGTCCATCCACCCCGCGACACTTCCTCGACCGCGCTGACGAAGAGGCACAGAGGCGCACAGGCACGTGCGCACCCGAGCACTCTGGCCATCCCCAGCGCTCGTCGTCGCCTCCTCCCCCGCATGGCTGCTGCTGTTGTTGCGTGGTTGCGTGAAAATGATGAAAGTAAAACGTCACAGAAACAAAACGAAAAGATGCGAGCGTGCGTGTGTGCGTGTGCGTGTGGGGGTGTGCAGCACCCGTCTGCTTCCTCCTCCCCCCATTATCATCATCTTCATCCCACCACACGCCTTTCTCTCTGCCTCCCTCGCTGTCGTCTCCGTCCCTGCCCCTCCCCAGGCCTCACACACACACACACACACAGACACGCCGGCGTGTCACGGGTATGCGTGCACGCGCAAGCGGGCAGGTGGCACCACGAAAGGGCGGAAAGAGAGAAAGGCGCGAAGGCGATGAGGGACGGAGCAGACACGACGGATGCGCTGCTCGCACTCCTCGCCGAAAACAAAAAGCACGTGCTCATGCAGCCGCCGGCAGTGAAGGGTGCCGCGGGCTGGCGGCAGGTGATCGGCATGTTGACGAGCCAGAGAACGGGGCAGAAGGAAGGCAAAACAACTCGCGCACCCGTGCACACGCACACGCTCGCTTCCTCTGCCACCGCCTACCGGGTCGACACCTGCTGCAGCTTCGGGTTCCACATGAAGCCGAACGACACGCGGCGGTGCGTCAGCTGCTTGTACACGTACGCCACAGCGCGAAGGCGGGACTCGACGCGCTTGCGGTCGCGGGCGTCCAGGAACACCTTCATCAGCTTGCTCCC
>NC_018228.1:96969-104404 GCF_000227135.1 Leishmania donovani | reverse complement strand
GCAACCAGCATCACCAGGTAGCCCGGGTGGCGCTTCTCCAGCTCAGAGGTGAGCGCACGCTGGACCTTGCGCACCAGCATCAGGAAGCGCAGGGGGTAGAAGACGACCAGCACCGTCTTCTTCGAGCGCGGCACCTTGACCTCGCGCACGGTGTTGACGTGGAAGCGCGGCAGCTCCTGACGTAGGGTCTTGTGCGACGTCTCGAGCTCGAACAGCGCCTTCGCGACGCTCTCCTCGAGGTCGCTGGGCTTGCCGCGCTTCAGCTTACGGAGCTTGCGGAGGTAAGGCTGCATGGTGTCCTACTTGGGTGCGTGTATGAGCTTTCAGTTTGCGTGTGTGTGTGTGTGTGTGGTGCAAGTGGTGTGGCATCAACGAGTGCACCGATGGAGTGTCGTAGTGCGCGAGAGCGACAGAGAGGAAAGAAGGGGAGGATGAGTGGGGGGGGGGGTTGCGCTGCAGAGCGAGAAGCTCGCGCGTGTGTGGCAGTGTGCGCCCCGTGCACGGGCTATTGCACCGTGACATCGTTTCCAGCCTATTCAGCGAAGAGTACGGGTAGATGGCGAGCACATGCATATCCCACTCGTCCAGGGCGCGGTCACCGCGCTCCGCGTCGCCGCCATCTCCCTTCCGATGCGCATCTACGTGTGCGCGCGTGCGTGTACCTGTCACGGTGGTGGAGGCTCGGTGCGGATGGCTGGTAGAACGGCGGAAGCCGGCGCACGAAATGGACGCGGGAGAAAGCGACCGCAAACCAAGCATAATGCAAGAAAACTAAAAAGAGCAGCTGAAGTAGCAGCGGCCGTCATGCAGCGTCGAGTCGACGCAGGCCAAACGAGGAGGTGATGGCATGGGATGCGTGAATATATTTTAGCCGCCTTACTGCATCCACCCGTGTGCCCACTTCCCGCCCTCCTTTCTCAGACGACCTCACAGGTGATTTTTCTGGCAGTAGAGACCACGCAGCATCGGGTCAACACGCGGCAGCCCCGCCAGTGATACAAGGTCCTCCTCATCTTGCAGGATCAGCTGCTCGACAAGGTCGCAGCGGCGCCGCGTCTGCCCCTTGTGGTGCACTGGTGGCAAGGAGCCACCTTGAGCCTCGCTCGCAGCCTTAGCGGCGATGGCGGAGGTTGTGTTGCCCACTCCGCCCTCACCGCTCGCCGCGCAGGCTTTCCCCAGAATGAAGGCGCCGTTCATGTTCACGTCGACGCCGTGACCGAGTGCCTGCAGCGTCACGTGGGTGGTGAAATCCTCTGGACCCGTTAGGAACAGCTGCCGCGCGGCAAACGCATGCCACGGGCAAAGGCGTAGAACGAGCCGGTGCAGCTGCAGGCGCCGGAGCACGGCAGGGTCGGTGCATGCCCGTGGTGGCACCTGCGTTGGCAAGTGCGGGTCATAGCGCGCTGTCAAGTACATCGCCTTGCGTGCCTCGAGACGCGACTGCGATGGCGGGAACGGCTGGGCGGCGGACACGATGTAGCCGCACCGGACGAGGCTCTCGAGCGCGCGTCGCACACGGTATGAAACCTGCGGGCTTACGTCGTCGGCCGATGAGAAGGCACTGCGCCGGTCGCAGTCGCGCCGTCGCAGCGATCCCCCGAGACGCCCGCGAATGCATGCCTGGTGACGGTGCCCGGCGCCCCCGCCGGCGACCGCTGATGCGCCGCCATCCTCTTCCCTGGAAACGCTGGCTGCGGCCGCCAGCGACGACGCAGACGGTAATGATGGCGGACGCAACATCAGTGCATCACGCTGAATCGCCGCCCTTGCGCGCCGCTGCTGCTTCGTCGCCCTCTCCGCCCGCACCTTGGAGCGCCGTGCCTCGCGCGTCGGAGGATCGGTAACGGCAGTGGCCGCCGTGCTCACTGCGGACGCACCGCTGCCGCTGGCGTCGTCGCCGTGGTCGTTGATGACATGCTCGACTGCGCCCCTGTCGCTCTCCTCCACCCTGCCAGCGTCGTCTGGGTGCACCGCCTCCACCTCGCACGTCGCCGCCTCTGTGAGGCAAAGAAGATACTCCGCTTGGAGGGAGAACGGGCAGCCGCGCCGCGTGGCGCCGGTCAAGGCGACGTGGATGCCGTATGGAGCGAGTAGTTGCATCAGCAGCGATGCGTGGTGCACTGCGGCGTCGTAGCTGACCATGTCGTGGATGCGCCGTTGCAGCCCGCGAAGGAGGACGGGAGGGGCGTAAAGCGCGATGAGTCGGGCGGGAGCTGCAAAGGCCAGCGCGCGATTAGCATCTGCTGTCTGCTGCTGCGTTGTTTCGAGCGCCGACGACGGAGGCACCAACCAAGACGGCGCGTCAACACAACTGGCCGGGACCCCTGTCGTTGCCGCTACCGTCGTCGACTGTGCAGCGCTGCTGCTGGTCACGGAGGCGGCAGCAGCCGCTGCCGGTGGGCGCAGTAGTCCCTGCCAGCAGGGCGACAACCGTACCGTATGAAGCCGGCCGTGCTGCCCTTCCCAGTTGTAGCGCGTGCGCAGTCGTGCGATACTGGCGGCCGTGTTGTACTGCTCGTGCTGGGCGTAGTCCATGGTGAAGCCGCCGACGCTGTCTGAGCTGAGCGCGGCGTGGAGGAGCAGGCACTGGACAGCGAGATGGTTCGCAGGATGCAGCGTCAGCGGGAGCTTCATCTCATCGAGGGCGGTTGCGACGTGTGTGCGCACTGAGGCGGCGTCGGAGGGGAGAGAGGCGCACGAGGGAGGAGAAAGTGGGCAAAGGGCAGCTGCCATCATCATTACAGCTGTGGAAGGAGCGGGCACACTTTCGTTGTTGTTGCTGCTGTTTGTGTGTCGGGTCTGCGCCTGCTGAGCGCGTCGCTGATGCAGCAGCTGCTGCATGAATTATCGCTGCACCACAGCCCTCTCCCAATCCACTCAGCGATGCACCACTGCCTCTTGGGTCCGCCCCGCCCCACTCCTTCTTGCGTTCTCGAGCTTGCGCGCATTCCTCGTTCTTGCCCTCGAACGGCTTCAAGCGGCGGCGGTTGGGTGGCGTGGAAGGGGGGAAAGGGGAGAGGGGGGTGTCGGTCAGACTTGCAAGCCAGCGTGGTTGTGTCGAGGCGGCGGTGGCTACGTATACATACACGTTTCGCTCCACAGAGCATCAGCGCAACGAAGGGGAGGAGAACGACGCGGACGCGCGAGGGAGAGCTTGCATGACCCTCGAAGCACCGCGCCTCTGACGCACAAGCTGGTCTCTCCTCTTCCCGGGGATGAGGGATGGGGGGAGGGGGGCGTAGTGTACATCAGCTAGCGCGAGCTGCCCCACCCCAACACATCCTATACAGACGGGAGACGCAAGACACGTACACGCGCATACACACACACACACACAGAGTCACGCCCTCGTATACACGGTGGCCCACACACCATGAGCGCGCGACAGAGAGAGAGACCAGCGTCCGGGCCGTCACGGAGGGGGTTTTCGGTGGAGTGCGCTTTCCGCTCTCCTCACCGCTGCCAGGTTCCTATCCCCTGCATGGCCTTGAGCATGGTTACGGCGCGGGTAGCACCGACGCCTGTGCCGCCGCCGCCGCATCGCGGAGGAGGTGACGCACCGCCTGCTGGCCACAGCCCGCCGCCGGTCGCACCATCTCCGCGGCATGGGCCCGCAGTGTCGGCAGCCGTCGCTGCAGCGAGGGAGGGGCGTCGAGGTTGCGCAGTGTCGACAGGAGTCGCTGCCACTCGGGCGTGAGCACGTGCGCATTGAGCTGGGCGGGCTCCAGCTCCAGCTCCTCGCGCAGAGCGCACACCTGGCGCCAGTCTTGCTCCAGCTGCACGAGCTCCGCGCGCACGTCACTGAGATTCGCCACAGCCCAGTCGCGTTCGCCAGAGAGCAGGAACTGCCGCTGCCAAGAGTCGCCTGAGCGGGCCTCGAGAGCGGCGTAGCGCTGCTCGTACAGCGCCGCCATCGCATGCACGCAGCGGCATCGCTGCTGCAGCGCCAGCGTGCACTGATCCACCAGGCGGCACTGAATAAAGTGATTCTCTGTTTCGATGCGACGGCAGTGCGCCTCGCAGGCATCGAAGAGCTGTCGCACCGCCGTGTCGCCGTCGGCCAGCAGCTGCAAAAGCGCCGAGGCGTTCTTCCTGCTATCCAGCGCCCCTTCGTAACCCAGCTGGACAGCCTGGCGCAGCTCCCCGTGGCTCGCCTCCAGGTGCGTCAAGCTGAGATGGTCCTGCAGCAGCGCCTGCGAAGCCTCTTCATACTGGAGCTGCTCCGTGAAGAATACCTTCAACGCCTCCCGTACGCGGCGCGCACTCTTCTCCTGCTGCCCCTCCAGCCGCGTCAAGAGTGCCTTGCCCTGTGCGATGGACTGCTGCAGTCGATCCCGCTCTGAGATGAACGTCTTCTCCATCTCCTCCACCGCCGTCACAATACGCTGCCTATTGCGGCTCAGCAGCTCCGCGCACGCCTCCGCGTCGGACTTCAAGGCGGCCACCGTCGCGTCGCAGTGGCGGCGGTGGCTATGCACCGACTGCTGCAGCGACTCCATCTCCGCGGTGACACCATCGTGGACGGCGCTGCGGCGATGAATGGCGTCGGCGAAGAAGCACTTGCAGGTGTCCAGCTCGTCGAGGAGCAGCGTCCAAAGCGCTTCGGCGGTGGCCCACCGCTGCGCCAGGTCGGCGATCTCGTCCTCGGAGGAGTCCGCCGTTGACACCAGGCCCTCCACGCGGGTCAACCTCTCCGTCTCTGCCGCTGCGGCCACCGCCGCAGCCGCCGACTCGTGTGCCTGCACAAAATCGATCCACAGCTTTCCATGCTGCTCCAGCTGCCGATACACCGGCACCTGCGCCACCTCCGCATCCGGCGCGACACGCCTCTGCTGCACGCACGACTGCAGTGCCGCCCGTGCATTGAGGAAGGGCCGATGCAGTGGCACCTTGAAGAGCACCGAATCTTGGACGCGCTTCTCGAGGCTTGGCAACGCGGCCTTCTGGACATCGTGGACGTCCTGCAACAGCAGCGTGGTCCACTTGGGCAACGAGTCCCGCATCTTCTGCAGCGGTGCGAAGATGCGACGCAGGAAGTGCGCGCAGGCGCAGGGATTGAATAGGTTGTCCTTCGCCTTTGCCTGCGGCTTGCTCATGAGCGGATCGGCGGCCGCTGTTTGCGTGCCCAGACGTGCTGCCATCGGCCGGTGCTCCCGCTCTGGCTGGGGGGACGGCATGAGCCCACTGACGGCGTCCTCGATGTCATCGTCGTCGTCGTCGCCGCTGCTACTGCTGCCGCCGCGATCTGCACGGACACGGTCGCGGGCAACGGAGAAGTCAAGCGTTATGCGCTCCCTGCCCGCCTGCTCGGCCTCACCTCCCCCAGCCTTGCCATCATCATCCATGACCACATCAAATCCGTAGCGCTGCACAATGTCCGTTGCCTGCCAATAGACCTTTTCCCGCACCTCCTTCCGCCATGCCGCGCCGGGGTCCGCAGTGATGTCTCTCAAGGTGGCGCGACGTACTGCATTGCGTTGCTGGATCTGCTCCACATCACGCCAAGCCGCCTCCACCGCGCGGCGTAGCGACTCCGTCTGCGCGCTCTCCGCCCTTACAAACGCCTCGAAGCTCTGCCGGAACGAAGCAGGAGTGAAGTACTGCCACATTATCGCGTCTGTCGCCGCGTCGCTCGTCACGCGCACCGGCGCACCCGCGTCGGCGCGGGCGGTGACCGCCGCAAGTGCGTCAGCGTCGAGGTCGAGCACGCCAGCGTTGGCTCCGGATGCGGTCATCGAAGGCAGCGGCGATACGGATGGCGAGCACGCAACGGTGGTAGCGGGCTCTGCTGCCGCGGCTTCTGAGTGCAGCGGGCCGCTGCCCTGCTGTTGAAGGCCGTCGCTCACTCCGGCTTCTGCGTCATCTCCCGCACGGGCTGCGGCGTGTGGGACGTGAGAGACAACTTGCTGGAAGAAGTACGGTGACAGCCGCGTTGGCTGTGGTCGTGGTGGACGCTGCATCGGGGCCCTACGTGCACGTGCGCGTATGCGTTGGGGTCTGTCTGTCTGCATCGATGCGAGGTACAGAATAGGAAGAGATGGATTAGAGAGATGTGGAGGCGGCAGCGCACATGTACCGTCCGTCTAGCAAGACGGCACCGCCTTGCTGTTGCTGTTGATGAAGCATGCACACGGCGGAGCTCATGAGGGGGTGGGCACACACACGCGCACGCACGCACGCGCTCCATGATAGACCGAGATGGAGACGCGGAACCATCTGTATCTCTCTACACACGTGCCTGCGGGTGTGTGTGCGTGCACGCATGCGTTCTCGTGGAGTTCCAGATCGTTCCCCTCCCTCCCTCCCTCCCTCGTTCCCGGTCTGCTCCGCTGTCTTGGTGCTGCTGTTTGGACGATGAGCAAAAATACAAAACAAAAGCAATACAGGGACGAGGCGCCGCGCACGCCGCCCGCAGTGCCTCCGATCCAGAACTCCCCCTCGCCCCGCCCCGCGCCGTACCCGCCTTTCGTCACCCGGCGCGCACGCGAACACGCCCTGCCATCCAGATGCGCAAACTTCCACGCACTCTCGCACACACAGGGATGAGCCCAATATCCATCGCGGGAGTGGCATCGTGCGCGTGCGATGCGGCTTTCGCCTCACTTTCTCTATGCTGTCCGGATTCTTGCAGGCGCGCCGCGCACCTTCCGTGCTCCCCCCTCTTCAGCACCGACGTAGAGAAGGGGGTGGGGCGAACGCTGGAGAGGCGTGGCAGGAACTAAGCGGAGGAGGGCCGTCTCGCCGCGGTCTTCGACACACACACACACACACACACACACACACACACACACACACACACACGCACACGTGTGCCGTGGGCTGGATGATCGGGTACTGCACTACTCACCACCATAGACCACTTCCCCGCATCAATGCGGAAACAGCGGGAGCTCGTTGCTGCGGCGACACCACAGCGCCCCACCGGGTAGCTGGCCAGCGCTCAACAACGTCGCCCACACAAACGGCCCAAAGAAGTCGTAGCTGTGCGGTAACTCCTCGTAGCTGTACACCAGATCGACGGAGGCGCCATCTGGGCCCGCCATCGCGTCTGCGGCGATGCTCGCCTCCACTGCCGGTGCAGACATCAAGCTGCCGGCCCTTGATAAGCTGGCGTCCTTGTGGCCGCCGCCGCCACCACAGCTGTTGCCATTGCGGCGATCGTCGTTGCCCGCGTCGTCGTCGCCGCCGCCGCTCACGTCCTTGCCATTACTGCCGCTGATGCTGCTGCTCTGGCTTTGGCCGTGCTGCTGCTGCTGCTGCTGACCACGCCGCAGGATTGCCAAGATCTCCTGCGGGCTCTGCGCCTGGTTGGAGCTGGCGATGTCCGCTTCGCAGTTCTTGATCATCTCCGCCAGGTTCGCGAGCAGCTGCTTTGTTGGCTGGGCGTACGGGCGCTGCGCGTCGACAGCGGCGTCGACGTCGTCGATGATGCAGC
>NC_018228.1:66969-94469 GCF_000227135.1 Leishmania donovani | reverse complement strand
GCGTCGGGAGAGCGGAGGTGGTGGCGTCCGTCACAAGTTTAGCAGCAGCAGTTGACGTGCTGGCAGGACTGGCCGTGCACGCACACGCACACACACACGTGCATGAGCAGGAAGAGTACTCCGGTGCACACCACTGCCTGGATGTGTGGGCGGTGCGTCCGTGGTTAGCGAGGAAGAGGAGGGGGGGGGGCGGGCGGAAGCGGGGTACCCTCTCCTTCCATCCAACGCGTCAGTCTGTCGCTGACTTGCCACGTCGCATCACCTTGCGCTGCTTCAGCTCCTCCTTCCGTCGCTCCTGGCGATTGCGCGGGGGGCCGTGGCTGCTGTCTTCATCCGCACCAGTACCGACGCCGCTACCGCCGAGGTAGGCGGCGACCAAAGGCTTCAGCACTGAGCCCCACACCTTGTAGATGAGTGTCGCCGGCACAGGGAGGTAAAAGACAATGAAGGCGGGATGCATGATGCACAGCGCCTGCACCACCCAGCACACCCACAGCACATCCTGAGCCAAGGTATAGTAGCCCAGCTCCTGCGGATTCGAGGCGTCGATGCAGTCCAGTAAATGGCCTTCCGGGCTGATGGCGGGCTGCGCCACCTTGCTCAGCATCGAGTAGGCGAGGTACTCTTGACCGGCCCAGAAACCGATCGCCATGAGGTCATGAAAGGATGGCAGGCTGCCGTTGCGGTAGAGGATGACGAGGACATAGAGGAGGTTCACGGCAGCGGTGATCATCGAGAAGACGCGCATGCGCACGTTGTTCTTCTTCAGGTTCCTCTTCGCCGTTTCTTTTGCCATTGCTGGTCGCTGCCGATTACCGTGCGTGCGTGATGTGTGCGTGCGATTCCGTTGTCGTCGAGGCGGGTGCCCTAACCAAACACAGGATCGGAGGAGGGAGGGAGGGTGGCATGGAGAGCGAAGGAGGGGGCAGGAAAAGCGCACGAGTACACACAGGCCAGCGCCGGACAGCAGCGGGAAAAAGAGAGGAGAGGGGGGAGGCCGAAGATGATCTGCGTGGCTGGAAGGGGGTGCGTGCGAGCGTGCGCATGCGCTGAAGAAACCGGGGAGGGAGGGAGTAGGGCCCCTCCCCCCTCCCCTCACCCCATCACATCAGCCTTCGCATACACATATATGCCTTCTCCATCCTTCAAATACGTCAGTGACTCCCGCAGACGGACAGCTTACAACACGAGACCACAAGAGAGAGAGAGAGGGGGGTGGGTGGGTGGGGCGCTGTCCTTTTTCGCCCGTGTGATGCGGTGCGCCCGGCAGTGGATCACAAGGGACAGCGATAAAAGGAGCAGGGGCGGCGAGTGGGCCGCAGACACAAAACCAACAGACAAGCTCGCAACAGCGCATGGGGCGGGGGTACATGTCGCGCATATCGCTCCTCTGCACCCATCCACTTCTCTGTTCGCCACGCACCCTCTACGCGAGCCGTCTGATGCTCCGCATATCGTCCTCTTCGCGCCGGCGGCCGCTGCCGCTGCTGCGGCAGGCGAGGTCGCTGCTGCCGTAGACCAGCCTTGGCTCCGTCATCCCGTACCCATCGGGGCGGCCGTACGGGTCGCTCTGGAACGGGTTCAGCACGGAGAGCAAGCCGACAAACAGCAGCAAGAGAAAGACGCAGAAAGCCCGGCTGAGCTTCTCGGCGTCTTCGACCGCGGCTTGATTGCTCCTGTGCAGCTCAGCCGGGACACGCTGCCGGTTCGGGCCCTTGGGGAAGTCCTGAAACATCTGATCTGGCCCCTCGTCTTCACTCCCGTCCCGCTTCTCGCGGATCTTGTCGTAGAAGGTGCGGCTGCTGCACACCAGCGCGCTCGCCGGAGACGCGACGGTGACTGGTTCAGCAACAGCCGCAGCAGTGACCGTGGAGCGAAGAGAGGCACAGATGATAGTGGTGGCGAGAGGGTGGCTGCGTGGTGCGGCTAGAGAGGGCACGCGCTTCGACGAGCGGACCACAACGTCGGTGGCGATGCGGCCAATGGGGGGCGCCATGACTGCCGCACCTTTCGTCTGTTTTGGGCGTCGTTGCCCTCAAGTGTTGCCCTTCCACTGCGGTGGGTCTTGGGTACGGTGGATGCCGCGGTTGTGTGAATAGGAGAGGGTCACACGACAGACAACCCGAATACACAAAGAGGGAGGAAGGTGATGGTGGTGGTGGTGGCACGGTGAGGGGCGTATGTGCAATACCTACACACACACACACACACACACACACGTAGAGACGGTAACGCGCGTGGTGGGGTGCGAGAACGAGGGAGCATGTTGGAGAGGAGTGGCACTTTCGATCATGCTTTCTAGTTTTTTGTTGTTGTTGTTCTTGTTGCGGTGCTTAAGCGCACACCGCCGCGCATCGCCATCATCATCACCTCCACCGTCACTAACGTCGGCTCTGCGCCACCCCTCCCCGCACCCTCCCGCCTCCCCATATAGCTTGCTCATTTTCGTTCATCTCCCCGTTCCATGGGTGCGCGCGTACGTGCGATTCGCATGCTGACTGCAGGTTTGTGCATGCACATGCCAGTGCCAGCGTGCACTCACACCCTCCCCTCCCCATCTCTATCTCTGCACGGGTAATATACCTGTGAGGTCACTCGCCAGGCACGACCTGCACGAACGAGCGGAAGACCCAAGCACGCACGCACACACACGCACAAAGACTGCGAGCAGCGAAGAGCCAACTCCATCAGCAACACAGTCGGCAGCGCTTGAAGAAACAAGAGGCTACAGCATCAGCGGCGGGGAGGGGGGGGGATGATGGTGAGCCGCTGAACCATGAGGGATGTCTGCATACTTCTCTTCAAAACTTCATTTTGTGGAGGCTCACGAGTAGTCCAGACGGCGCTCCTTCAGCGGCTGCAGCTGCGGCTCATGCCGTGCCTTCCCAGCTCGCCCGCTGCCGGTGCCTCGTGCAGAGGAGATGACCGCGCTCCCACCACCGGCAGCAGCAGCAGTGCTCGCTCGAGCACCAGCGGCACCCACCACAAGCGCGCCGCTGCTGATAGCCTGCATCTGCTGTGCAATGTAGTTTGAGACGTCGCTAATTGAGCCGCCACCGGCGCCAGTCGAGGAGGAGGCTGCCGAGTCCACCGAGAGCATCGTCGCCTCGATACTGCGCATCTGGGCATCGACTGTGTGTTTGATTCGCGCTAGGAGCGCCTCCTCGACGCCCTCCGACTTGCCGAGCGACTTGGCGAGTCGCTCCCGCAGCTTGTCTACCTCACCTTTCAGGAGAGCACCGAGGGCTTGCACGTCCTCCAGTTCCGTGTTCAACGCCCGCACGCAGTCCGTGGCGCTCTCCTTCAGCACTGCTTCCGACCGCCGTATCACTTCCATGTCTTCGCGGAAGCGCACCTCGTACTGGTCACGCTCCCGCGCGCTCCAGCGATGCAGCGCCTCCAGCTCCTCCTTCGCCGAGTCCACGGCGTGCTGCAGCGCCTCGTGCTGTTCCTCCCGGTAACGCATCGCCTTGAGCGAGGCAGCACGGTGCACCTCTTCTAGGCATGGGCGCTCGCACTGCCCCCCTGCCTCCTTGTCCGCGGCGGCGTAGCCACCGCTGCTGTTCACGTACGCTGGTCCACCCTGTTCCTGTTGAGCCTGCTGCTGCTGCTGCTGCTGTACTGCCTCCACGAGCTGTGGGTGCGGCAGCTCGCCCCGCGCGAGTGGTTGTTGCTGACTGCCTGTGCCGACGCCCTGATGCGTATTCACCTGCCGCTCCGTCATGGTCGTCGTCAGCAGCGGACGCGCGGTGGAGCCTGCACGGCTGCTCGCGTGGGAGGACGATGGCGGTGCGGGCGAAGTTGACGAGGCGGCGGGCAGGGCATGGCCAGCTCCTGCCGCCTCTGTCCGGCGTAACGGGGGTGGTGCCGGCGCTGTCACGCGGCGCGGCGCCGTGCGCTTCCGCTCTGCCACCCACTCATGCACGGCAGACGTGCGCAGTTCGCGCATGGTGGCGCGGGTCAGCGAAACGTGGAGCTTGTCCATCCCGTCCTGCGCCAAGCTCATCACGTGCGACAGTTTTTGTGGAATGACATACAGGCGCAGCTCCAGCTTGTGGTCCTTCGTCAACTTGACGGAGCGGACGTGCTCGTAGGGGATCGTGAGGTAGCCGCCACCGCCACCGCGGCTGCTGCTACTGGTGTCGGGAAGCAGCACGACCAACAACAACGGCGAGAAGTACAGCGTCGTCGCGCGCGCCATCGTCACGTCCCCCACCTCGATGCTCAGAACCGAAAATGATATGACCTTGTCTGGGTGCACGTCACGGTTGTAGCTGTCCAGCAGTTGATGAATACAAAGCAGAAGCGTGCTGTCATTGGGCAGCGCCTCGATGCCTCGCAGCAGATATGGGTTGATGGCCACACCCAACGTCATCGCGTTGGCCGACGACGAGGATAATGACGTGGACGTGGCCGGCGCCGCAGCATGGGCTAGGAAGGAGCTACGATGCTTGTACAGCCGGTAGAGCACCTCGACACACTGCATCTGGAAGAAGAAGTCACTCGAGGCGTCGAGGCAGGCGGCGATCGTGGCGCACTCGGGGCCGAAGCGGTTCTTATTCTCCTGCGACCCGCGCAGGAGGGAGATGAGGGCGCTGCAGCAGTTGCGGTGTACGCGGTAGTCGTCGGCGTGCATGTCAACGTCCCTCAAGAAGCCCAACAGCACCTCACCAAGGCGTGCGCCGAGTCGATCCTTGAGCGGCGCGGCACAGCAAAACACCTGCGTCACCTTGAAGAACACCTCCACATCGAACTGCAGGCGAATGACCGCGGCTCGGCGCGCCAGCAGCTGCTCCGCCAAGTCGCAAAAGACGTCTGCGCAGGTGCCCTCCTCGGCGGGCTGCAGCAGACCCGCACACACTTTATTTGCCTGAAGGTCGCTGGCGTCACCCATAACGGTGAGCAGCACCTCCAACGGACCGGGCAGCGTCCGGCGGACGCAGTAGAGACACTTGTTCAAGATGGCCTCAAGATTGGCGGCCACCAGCCGCACATCGCCGGGGCCAATGACAGGACACTCGGCGATGACGTCCGTCGGCGAGCTCAAGAGTGCCTCCAGCGAGGACATGGCGGGCACCGAGACACACGCACACAAAAAAGATGCGAGAAAGCGCACAGCGGTGGTGGTGGCCGTCGTCGCAGCACGGGCCGTTGCGTATCCGCAGCGGTACGTGCGCGCTTCTCTCGCCTATTTTGCCCCCGTCGCAGGACACACACCAGAGAGCGGTGGAGAAAGAGCGCCCCACCCTTGACAGAAAACCGTTGCTATCGTGTGGTTGCTGTCTTTTCCTTATGTATTTCGTTGCCGTCTGTAGTTCGTGCGTGCGTGCACGCGTTGGCCGGGAAGACTCGCTGCAAGAAGGAGGGGATGGGGGAGGTACGTCTATGTACGTCTGTATATATATATATATGTGTGGGGGGGGGGAACAGGCGTGTGTCTGTGTGCCCGTGTACGTACGGTGGGTGTACGCGATAGGGTTTGCGCTCGAGCGGTCGGCGCTCTATGAGAGACAATAAAATAAAAATTGAACGCTCTACCACGATAAAACGAAAGCAAGCGCGCACGCACCAACGACTTCGATATCACCTCTACGGCATCACGTCGCATGCAGGAGTGATACACCCTTTCCCTGTGCGCTTCCCCTCGTCGTTGCCCTTTGGTATTACGTATCTAGATAGATAAAGATATGTGTGGCTAGATAGGGAGGCTGCTCTCGGTCCTGTGGTGGTGGCGTGTGCTCTGTGGTTCGAGAACGCAGATGTCGACGGAAAACGTCCGTCTCCTTCGGTCGTCGTTCTCCTCTCCCTAGTGCGGCTGCGGCGAAAAGAAGCGGCTGCAGTGGCGCACACAGACAGAGAGAGAAGTTAGAAGACGAGAGGGGAGTTCAGCATGGGAGAGAAGTGCTCATTTCTGTGTGTCTCTCTGTGTGCGTGTGTGTGATCCGTCCTCCGCCCTTCGACGAGCGCACCACTGAACACGTATATATGTGCGCACATGTGGACGCAACTGCGCACGCAAGCGTACACGCACACATGCTGCTCCTCCCATACGCTTCATAGTCTTGATGTCTTTTATTGGTGTGTGCGTATGCGCTTGCCGGCATGCCTGCCACTCTCGGTGGGCCCCTCGGGAGGCGGTGTGGCATCCAAGGAGTCCATGTCGACATCCCCAGTGGGGCGCAACTTGTGCGCTGTGCGTCCAACGAACCTTCTCACACGTGTGCTCTCCGTACTCTTTTCTCTTTTTTTGTTCTATGGGAGGGAGGGAGGGAGGGAGGGGACGCTTGCCTGCATCTCATTAGCTTCTTGACTCCCTCACCCTCATCCCACCCCTCCTCGTCCATCGACGGGAGTGGGCGGGAGAGAACGGGGAGCACAACCATATTCGCTTTTCTACAATGTGCGTATTCTACCGCGAGCAAGGCAGCACACAGACGCACGCACAGCCACAGCTCACCTGGCACTCTGTTGCACGGCGGCTGAATCCGGGTCCTCTGGTATTTCCGACTTTGGAAGCTTGACCACTTCGTCGTTGTGCTCCAAATCGCAATGGTAACAGACAAGCGGAAAGGAGAGGCGCACGCGACGGGCCAGCAGCGCCAGCTGCATGTGCCCAGATGCAGCGCAAGATGCGCAACGAGGCCATCAAAGAAAAGAAGGCTCATGTGCATCAGTGAGCTCACGCCATCGAGCGAGTGCCAGCTGTGAATGCGTCGCGCTTAGCAAACGAAGGACGCTGGGTGAAGGCCGTAGAACCCCATCAGTGTCAAGGAAAGGTTGTAGACGACCAAGTCGAGCGCAAGCGATGGAACAGCGTCCAAGCAGACGTACACAACGAGCATGGGAGCACTCAGCCGTCGTCTGTGCTGCGTGTACAAGGATGCAAGGTTGCTGGCGTGCACGAGGCAACACAAAAAAGAGGGCGTGATGAGGGAGCCGGCTGTAGACGACGGGTCAAGCACCGTGCAGTGCAACACGGCGACGACGATCGAAAGGGCTACGATGGCCGCGCAGTTCCAGCAGCCGAGGAGCGATTTTTGGTGTGTTTCGTTGAACAACCGGAGGAAGAAGAGAACAAGGTGGCTGCCGAGCTTGGCCGGAAGCTGCGCGCCGGCCCTCGATTGTGCCGCGCGAGCCTGATGATCTGTGTCCACAGCCTCAACGCGCAGCTCGTCCGTCGGAGCGCACGGCTGCGGCATGGAGGGTGTGAGGTGCAGTTCGGTCGACGGGGAGGCAGAGGGTGCCATAGTCAACGACGGCTTTGCAACCTCCTCGCTAGTTGCGGAGGGTGCCACAGGTGCAGATGTCGCAGTGCAGTGGCCTGGCAGTGGCTTCAGCTCTGCGTACTTTTCCTCTAGCTTGCGGATTTCCTCCTCGACCACAGGATCGCTGGCGCCAGAGCTGGCTAGCGACCCCCGCTCGCGAACAAGCGCTTTGTAGCGGCGTCTGGCCCGCTGCAGCTCAGCGGTGCTCTCGCTCATTGCATGCGGTCGTGCCCACGATATACGTATACATACATATATATACATATATATATATATATATATATGTATATATATATATATCGTGCTCCGCGCACGTTTCGTATCTGGGGCCGCTTCACCTCGAGAGAGTGGAGGAAGACGACGACCCACAGCGGCTGAGCATACACATTTAAACGTGTACACGTGTATCTTCCCATGTAAACAAGTCGGTGATCGCTGTCAGTGTGACGTGTAGGGGGTGTGGAGAGGAGGTAGATACGAGACAGAGAGAGATCAAGTGAGCCACAAGAAGAGAGAATTCATGCATTCACAGCACTTTCTGCTGCTGCACGTATCGGTCACATGGAAAGAGTTCCTTGCTGCTTTACTTGCTCAGGGGGGTGACAGACAAAATGTGACAAGAAAAAAAAAGAGAAGTCGCTGACTGACGACTTGGTGAGCCCTTCCAACTAATCTGGATGCACACAGGTGGAGACGAATCTAGAGTAGATAGATGCTTCGAATGCCAAGATGTGCTTCTTGGCGGACTGCAGAGGAATGATGGGGGTGGGAGGATGTCTTCGTAGTCTCAGGTTCATGGCCACTGCTCTCACCAGACACCTTCCCCACACACAATTTGAGTTGCTTCTTTTTGTCTGTTTGTTTCCCGTCGACCAGCGTCGTCTTTGCAGGTGCCAGATTGATAGTCCACCAAGCAGGAGGTTAATAATTCAAACATAGAAACAACAAAAAACTCAGAGGAAGCAACACGTTGAATGCTCTTCACCCCATCATGCAGTTGGTCTCGCAAAATGCGTGTTCCTCAACAAGTACTCTTTTGAAGGCATTGATACATATCAGTATATATATGCATACATATATATACTGATATGTATATATGTATATATCGGACAAAGCCACAAGAGGCGGAATTGAGAATCAGACCTACTGGCGCTAAGTGCAATCCTTACCGAGTGAAATAAGCATACCTATACACAAAGGACTGCCGTGCGATGCTGCTACGCTTTTTTGATTTCGCCCCGATGAATGTCAAGTTCGCCTCGTGAGACTGAGCTGAGTCTGTTGGCCAAGTGAGAGAAGGGGAAAGTAGAGGAAGGCGCGAAACAAGCAAAAGTGCCTTACGCGATCACCTTCTGCGGTTGCGTTGCGGTGCCGTAGCACCAGCGGCCCAATGTGACAGCTTGCACCGTGCTGTTTGTTGCGTGGCACGCAAACAGTGGATAGTTCGCCGGCAGAATAGAGACAGACCACCGCATAAAGAACATGCTATAGACGCACATAACGCTTGTCATAACTGGATCGATATCAGACATAGGGCGAGTCGGAAGATTCATGATCCCAGCAATGGGAATCAGCCAGTTTGCAGCGGCGCCGGCGTACCCGACGTACCGAACGAAATTCCGGGACACCATATTTCCTTCGTTTCTTTCTACGTGTCCTTTTTATTTCTTATTTGCTTGTCTGAAACGACAGAAAATCACTTTTTGAGGGGCTTTCAGAATTCGGTGTGTAAACCACAGCGACTATTGAAAGTTCAGACAAACGGAAAGCAGTAGCAGAAGAAGTGAAAAACGCACCGAGAAGAGACGGGGAAGTAGTGGCACCAGCAGATGCCGGCATGCCAGAGAAAGAGAGAGAGAGTTCCCACGCGCAGCGGGCAGGAATGAAGAGAACCAAGTACGCCATTCATTACGCACAGCAGCTATTCGCTTTTTGAATGCGGCTCATATAGTATGCATAATTTACGAAAAGTGGGCTCGCGGAAAACCCTCGTCTTTTGCAAGTGAAATCTGCATCGCCGACTCGATGATTACAGTGAGGAGTGTTCATTTTAATTTTGTGCCTCAAGTGTGCTGCAGACAAGGAAAGGGAAAGGCAGAAAACAAATGCCAAATAAAATCTGCGAAGGCACCGGCAACAAAAGGTGCGTTGTCAGCACAGCAGCGAAGAAATCTATGGAAAGAGACGACGCTTCCACAGTGTTAGTTCGCTTATTTCTGCTTCTTCGAGACAACTGCCTCCAACATCCCGTCAATAAGCTTCTGTAGCGGGGGTGGAAAGAAGAAGCCGGTCGATCCGAAAAACTGGCCATATTGAACTGTTTTTTCAACTTGGCTATAAACAGGAGGCGGCGAAAATAGTCGAGAGGGTCCGATAAGCTGAAACTCAAATTTGACCAATGGGGCGCACATGCTTTCTTGCGTCAAACGAACGCACAAACGCTGATTCTTCAGCTTGCGGAAGCACGGCTTTTGCGACCTCGATGGATTTCCAGTCAATCTTCCCGTGCCTACAAAAATAATATCTCCGTTGCGTTGTAGGAGAGAAGAGGTAAGCTGAAACGCGATGAGTATGCCGAAGAAGAAAAAAGAGCTAGCAAGCAGCAGCCCAGAAACCCGAAACTTGCTAAGCACATACACTTCAGCAGCAGCGCCTAACGTAAGCGCCTTGACAAACAAGTTTTTCAGAGACGTCGGGTCCTCTTCCTGAACACCTTCGTAAGCCAGGTACTCCTGAAGATTAGCTGTGATGGCACGGTGTACGCTTCCTACATCATGGGTTTGGTACAAACGCACCTGCTTTGAATTCAGCTCATAACCGAATTCGTACACTGTAGACGACATCGCGAGCACCGAAATATATATATATACACCTTTACTAAGCGTATGTGTGTGGCAAAAAAAAAGGTTCCCAATTCAAAAATGACACATTCGTGTAATGAGAGAGCGTGAGGGAAGAGAGATCATGTGGAGAAAATGGGAAGTGAGATACACTTCCGAGGACGTGAAATATAGGGAGCTATCTGCCATGAACGAGGCTTGTTTTCCGGCGTGCACCCCGGATTGGAGGGGCAAGGAGGGCCACTAGCGACGCAAGAAAAGAGTTTTTTTTTTCTCGACGACGGAGGTCTGAAATCTCAGAGTCGAAAATGCCAAGCGTTACGAAACACAATCAACCGCCTGCACCGTATACACAGAAGAACGGAAAAAATTCAGACAGTGAATTGAAAGCTAGTGAGACCACATTGCAGCTCCAAGGGAAGTGTGAAAGGAGCCTGTCACAATAGCGGCCGAATGTGCACCGAGGTAGGTTGGTTTCTGTAACCACTCTTCCCCATGGCCCAGTCATAGCTATGCGCATAGGCAACAAGAGACCCATCTGCGCTTATGTCGCCAGCTGAGATTGGAATTGCTTGTGTGCCTACTTTTTGCTCGCATTGAAGCGTTTTTATGACTTTTCGATCGGCGCGGTTGATAACTGTCAAATTACCATCGCCGCCACCGGACAGGAGGAGTGGCAACGTAGGGTGATGCACGCAAAAATTGGTCTGGCTCAGAATGTAGTGAGACTTTTCTGTGGTAATGTGAGCCTTGAATGTGCACCCTGGCGCGTCCTTCATGCTGATAAAGGAGACGCGTCCTTCCGAGGATCCGACTCCGACACCGTCGTACTGTGGAGCGCATGTGATGCAGCGGAGGTTGAATTTCATGACGTCGGGAAGCTTGAGTTCGTTGACCTTCTGCATTTGTTGCACGTCATACACGTGAGCCAGTCGACCTGTTGCGGCAGCCATCATCGGCACCGTTTTTTGCGCATCGAGCGCGAACACAGGCTCACCCAGGTTTTCCTCCCTCACGTAGCTTTGCTGCCTCAGGTCCCACCAGCGCAGCTTGCCGTCCCAGCTTCCGGTGATGAGCATTTGGCTCATGGTCTGAGGAAGAGACAGGAAATCGAGGCAGCTAATTGGCAAATCATGTGATGCGACGACAGCCTTCTGATTTGAGTTCAGGTCCCACATAACCGCAGTCTTTGAGCATCCTCCGAAAAAGACGCGCCCGTCCGCAGACAAGGACATAGTAAGTAAAGGACTGTCGTGTGTTGTTGTCCAAGTTGGCTGAGATATGACCGCCCCAGCAGGGTTCCGCGCAACCTGCCAAATAGAGCAAGTCCCGTCCCACGAGGCAACGCCGGTCATGAGCATTGGGCATTCTTTTGGGGAAAAGCGAACGGAACTGACGCAGTCTGAGGTGGTAGCCTCCAGCCTGTGGTCGGCACCGATGGAAACAGACTGTGCCATGGTTTCACTAACAGCACTCGGAATTCTATAATTGAAAAACACGAATAGGGCTTTTGTAAACCCTATCTTTTATTTGTGTGCGTGTATGCGTGCTGTGATTTTGACGAGAGAGGGTCCAAAAAGAAAGGGAGGGCTCGAGAAAATTAAAGGGACTGGAGTCAAAGTTGAGGCGCAAAGCTAGTCTGCTCGTCGGCGCTACGTTCAACGATTTTTTTTTCCTGCATTAGTGATCAAGGAGACTCTTCACACATAAAAAGCGCGATCGTATTTTGAACAAAGAATGCGTTCAGCTTCTACTCGCGACACTAAAATGACGTCACATCGAAAGAAGATTAAGCTGCAGTAATTTGTGTTTTTCATTTGCTTTTTTTGCTTGTGGGCCTCATGTTCGGCGTCGAAACAGCGAAAATCCTGCATTTTCCTGCTTGCAGAAGAATGCAGCAGTTCGGCTGTACCCGGTTCGCTGCACAAACAGTTGTTCTTCTGTGGTGTCCCGCAACCGACGAAGTGTGTCGCACACCTTCTGCGGCCGGTCTCGGAGGCGACTTGTACCTGGAGGGGGGGGGGCTGTTGGCGGCAGGAGGGGGATGGGTGATTCGTCATGCAGCCGCTCTTGCCGTTTTTCGCAGAAACCAGCGCAGGTACCTCTGCAGGCTGAGAAGTTTGCCTGAGTCTTTTCTCGCCACTACGACGCAGATTTACTGGTGCGATTGCGTCCATGTGATCCGTCGCTCTGCAGAGCGTACAATGCACTGATAGCACCTCACCATTTACCTTCTACATGCTGTTCACTTTGCCTCGCTGCCTCTTCTCCGTTCTTACAAGCGTCATCAATCACAAAGGGCGCTTCCATAGCACTCCAGAGCAGGCCTCATATGCTGTTCAGGTGCAGTCGCGTGGTGCGCCCACCCGCCCTCCATACGCGCAGAATGTCCATGAGGACAGTGGTCATGGAGCACGGCGTCCCTTTGTCACTATACTACTTCATCACAAATGAACTCCTCGTTTGCCTGCTGACGTGCTTGCTGCACTACGGCTACTTTGGCCAAGAGGACCTTTTTGGCTTTTTGAAATCTGTCGGCGCCTCAAAGTACGTAGACCTAAACGCCATCGAAGGCAAAAGCTGGTCATTATTTGGCGGACAGCTTGTTGTGAGCGCGCGACTTGTCGCCAACTTCACTGCTGCATCCTTGTTTATGTCTCTATGGACACCCGTTCAGCTGCCCATTTGCATTGCCACCTATCCGCATCTGAAGCGCTTCAGCCAACTTTTGAGGAAAAGGGGTTGTGTTTCTAAACCGATTTAGAGTGCTGGCTAAGTGGTGCAGGGATGCCACCAAAAGCTGTATTGCAGTCGTAGCTTCATTTATGCTCTGTCAATGTTGTTCCTCGCTACACAGCGTGAGATGCGCTGGCAGATGAATAGTATCTGCGTTCTTCAATGTACTCGTAAGTAGACAAAAGGCAAACCATGCTCCATCATGCAAGGTTTTGTTTCGAAGAAAGCGTGAGAGCGGTAACTTTCCCTTCCTTTTTCGCTTTGTTCCTCTGGGGCGGTAGCCCCACTCTGGGCAGGAAAGGGATAGAAATAGCACTTCATGTACAACCACGCTAGCGCAACTCAGCTACTTTTCTTTTCCCCATTCTACGGCTCATAGTCTTTTAAATGTCTGGCGTTATCAACGACTTCTTGCGCCGCTGCCTCAAGAAGGTTGCCGGCAAAGTGCAGCCGCTGACCGTGGTGCAGGGAAACGAGGGAGGCGACATGGACAGCATTGTCGGCTGCATTTACCTCGCCATGCTTTTCGATAAGCAGCCCAAATTCGGTTTTGAGAACCCTGTGCCGGCGCTGAACTTTCCACAGGAAGATTTCGGCCTGCGCAACGATGTGGCGAATTTCTTCAAAGAGCTCGGGGTCGATGCATCGCTCTTGATGTCGGTACAGAGAGGGCAGATCGCGCATAACTTTGTCGATATCGCTGCTCTCAACGCTTCGGTTGTTCTTTATGACCACAATAAGCTGAGGGAAAACCAAAGCGACTTCGCCTCTAGAGTTGTTGGAGTAGTGGACCACCACTTTGACGAGAAGCAGTACCTCGAAACCACATCCAAGCTAAGACTTCTGCGAACTGTCGGATCTGCTTGCACACTCGTTACGGAGCTCTACCGCGAATGTGGCGAGGATGTCGTGTGTCCCACGCTGCTAACGGCTCCGATTGTTCTGGATACAGTGAACTTTGAGCCGGCACAAAAGAAGGTGACACCTGAGGACATCGCTGCATACGAGTGGTTGCATGCAAAGGAGGTCGCTGACACTGCTGCCGCTGCAGCTCTCTTTGAGAAGCTTTCGAAGTGGAAGGATGACGTGCTGACACTCAGCGTTCCAGAAATCTTGAGGCGGGATTACAAACAGTTCAGCTTCAAAGCCAGAACGCAGAAGGGCGTTATGTCCACGGGCACCAGTAGCGTGCCGTGTGCGTGCAAGCAGCTAGAAGCTCACTTTTCTGTTGATTTAATTGTGGCGGAGGCTGCCAAGTACGTGGAGCAGCATCAGCTGGATGTGCTCATCCTTGCATTTGCCGGGAAAGTCGGCGGCAAGCACACTCGCGAGGTCGCCTTCTGTGCAAAGACTGATGTGATCTCGTTTTTTGCTCCTTTTGTAGCAGAGGCTCCGGATGGCGTGTCATTCACCATGATCACAAAGTGTCAGACGGTGGACGGATCATACGAGTACGCCTCGTACTCGCTCAGCGACCCTTCTGTTTCTCGCAAGAAGCTGGTTCCAGCGCTGTCCGAATTCCTTGCCGAGGGGACGCGGAGTCTTTTGTGAGTAACCGCGTTTTTTTTTTGTGAACAGTAGCTTATTCTGATTGAGGGTGGGGAAAAACAAACACAACATATGTCACCGAGCCCCATAGAGGAGACCGTGCTGGGAAGGTGCGACGGGCGCAACGGCACTATTTCCGCAACAATTGTGCAAACTCGAAAAAGTAAATGCTCCCGTTGTTTCTCCTCAAGTGCTTCTTGGGCGGCCACAATAGCCGTCGCACGCGTCGAAGAGGCTTATGACATTGCCGCCTCTCTCCACCAGCTCTTCTGAGTCCATCATCGTCATGCCTGAATCTAGATTTTGCTGTGAAAGCAGCCATACCAGCACGTGGGCTGAATAAAGGTCACGGGAAAAGGTGTTCTTCCCTCGCATGCAGGCGCATCTGGTCTTCTCTCTCTCCTTTGCCTACTTTTGTCATCTCGCAACCAACAAAAAATCAACCTCGACGTCACACGCCATAGCAGACAAGTATACCTCATACAGTGCACCAAGCTTTCTCACACATTCCAAATTGTCAAGCCTCCTTCACCACCCTCTTACACAAGAGCAATGGCCCGTGGCAACCAGCGTGATCTCGCGCGGGAGAAGAACATGAAGAAGCAGCAGCAGAAGAACAAAGGTCACCGCGAGGACGGTCTTTCCCACGCTGCGCGCAGAGAGGCGGATGCCGAGGCGATGCGTCTGAAGCAGGCCGCTGCTGCGGAGCGGAAGGCTGCCGGAGGCTCGTGACGCTGTTTAGCAGATCTGCTACACCACTGTTACTGCATTCTTGAAAGTGAGATAACAACAGCAACAGGAATGGCTACTTTGCACCATTCCTTTTTTTTTTTCGTACAGTTTATATATGCTGTTCGCTGCTGAGGAAGTGCTGCGGAACTCTCTCAAACACTCGAATCGCGAGATTCGAGGGTAGTGGATGACTCACTCCACTTCCCCAGCACGATGTGCGAACAAGGAGTCTTTGCTTTTCTTTTTTTCATAGGATGCCTGTTCGCTCCGGTAACACAAAAGGAGACTGATGTGGCTCGCTGCCAAGGCATCGATGCACGGCGAAAAGGGCACAAGTGAGCGATTCCTTTGCTTCGTCGTGTGCGCATGGTCACAAGTAAAGGTGCACAGTGCTTTTTGCATTTTTTTTCTGGGTATGCAGAACGAAAATACACAACAAATGTGAACAGGCCTGCTGATCGTTCTGCGGCTGTGAGGGCCCGCATGCTATTCTCTTCACGTTGTCTCTTTTCCAAGTTTCCTTGTCTGTCGCCTAGACTTGACAGATAGAGGGAAAGCCCTTGGGAAAGAGATGTGGCCGCCATGGCGTTTGCACAGCATCGTCTACTGGGAAGCCGCTTTGCACTCCGTCGTCTGCTCGGTAGGAGGTGCTCGCTGCACACCAGCGTCTCGCTTTTGCCGTCCACGTTTTTACTCTGTGTGCACTCGACAAACAAATGGCCACAGGAGCTACTTCAGGTTGACGGTGCAGACGGTTCTGTCTGTTTTTGCACAGCCTCAAGGGTGTTCTCGACGTGGCAGCTTTCCCTCGAAACCATCTTTAGCTGCTTACACACGCAGCCGCGCCCATCTCAGCACCGAAAAATTCACGACGTCCCCACATAACGCGGCCTGATTTTAGTCTCTAACATGTCCACATACGACAAATCAGATCAGATCGGCTATGATGAGACGGATAATACGTTGAATGCCGAGCTGGAAGAAATGATGGCGCGCACCCCACCGGAGGTGCAGCGCCACCTGCAGCACCGCATTCATGATGGCATCCTGCAGCGCATGAAAGAGGAGACGACACGCAAGTGCATTACGTTCATCCAAAAGTATGAGCAGTGTGTGAACAGCCAAAAGCCGTACAACATGAAGCTATGCTATCCCCACCGGGATGCTATGAATGGGTGCGCGCAGGAGGTTAACCGGGAGGAAAACTACCAACGTTACCGCATCATGTACCTCCGTGGCGAGCTGCTTAGGTACCATGAGAAACGTATTGCCGGCAAGATGGAGGCATTCAAGGTGAAGGCTCCCGACGCGATCCGTGGGTGGAAGCACGACTACGCACCCAAGTATATGCACATGATGGAGGATTTGGGGGCGGCGCCTCTCGGCAATGCCGTGGGGACGGCGGAGGAAACCACAAACTCGAAGTAGGACCCCCCTTGTTTTGTCTTGTCGCAGCTGTGCTTATCAGGACCACGCTTTTTCCTTCGCCTGCGGTGGCGGCGAACCACGCAAGTGAGCATGCCGGATGCAGCGCTCCGTCAGCTTTTCGTTTTCTCCCTGCTCTGATCGTCACCGCTCTGCCACGTGCATGCAGCACCCTTGGCGCCCCAATGATGGTACGCCATCACCGACAGGGAAAGAAAGCGAGGAAGCGATGAAAACGTGCAAACAACCGAAAAAAGAATTCTCATAAACTTTCGCGCGCGCACACCCACATACACACACATCGCCCCACAGCCGCCCCTCCATCATGCCGGTCGCCACTCCCCCCACCTCCTCCCTGGGTGCGTCTCCCCGTCGCGGTGACACTCAGGCCCCCGCACCCCTCGCCGTGGGCCAGTGTGAGGGGCCGGCTGCGACACGCTCGAGCCGCGCTGACACGCTCCGCCCATCGCATGGACGGTGCAAGCCTGTGCTCACTGTCGCGGGTGGCTCGGACGCAGCGCCATGCACGACATGGCCGCCGGCATCCGTGGCGCTACGTCGCGCCGACCTCGCCCAACGCCGTAAGGGCCCAGCCCTGTCAGCACCAGAAGTGGTTCGGCGTTGGCAGGGATAGAGGGTGAGGGGGCTGCCGGGCTTCCGTACACAGAGAGAGCGGGGGTGGAGGGGGGGGCGCTGGACCCTGGGATGCCACGCTGAGGTTTATCCCGTCACTGGGGGCACGCCAACACTTAGACCATCCAGCAATGGGTTGTTTGGATGTGCCTCGTATGACTGAGGTGCAGTATCTTGGAGCAGCGTGGTCCCTTCACGCCACGGCTCCTCGCGGTAGGTGACGTGTCCTTGTTTCGATGTCCGACACGCCAGCGCTCAAATGTTATGCCTCCTCCTCCTCTTCGCTGTATCTGCCGCCTCCTCACTGCCATGTTTTCGTAGGTTGCCTCGCTTGCCTGCTCAGCGGCGCTCTCCTCCCACTTTGAGGGGACTGACAGACACAGCCGCTGGTTTCGCGGACGTGTTTCTCCCGTGGTGCCTCGTGCCATGCTGGCAGGGCGGGCCGACATCACAGCTACATTCGTCGTCACAGCAGCATCCCCCGCGCCGGTCGGGCATCCTGGCCTCGCCCATCGAACATCGTTTTGCGGCTCTTGCGTGCTCGCACGCTTCACTACAGTCTCTTTTGGCTTCCGCACACCGCACTGTGTAATGCGGCGCCTCTTCCTGCTGCTGGCATGGCAGCCATCCTTTGTCAAGCATCTCTCGGAACTGGAGCCGGCGCCGCAGAGAGCGCCCGTAGAGAAGCGACGTAGACAACATATCCCGCTCTCTCTGCAGGCACGCGAGGAGCTGTCCCGCAAGTCGAATGAGCTGCAGTACCATGTCGTCACGCAGGACTGGTTCGGCCAGCGCGTGGATGACTTCGTTATGCAGCACCACCCGGAGTGGGACTACGAGACGGTGAAGCGGCTGGTGCAGCAGGGGCACATCTACCGCTACCGGAAAAACGGAAAGAAGCGATACACGCGGCTGACGGATCGTCTGGAGTTCGATGAGCTTGTCGTCGTGCCGACAGCGAGCTTCTGGGAACGCCAGCTGGCGCCGCCGAGCGGGGTGGAGCTGCAGAGCTCCTCGACGTCGCAGCAGCAGGAGCGGCGGCAGAAGTTTCACCTCTCCGCCAAGACGCGCGAGATGGCGCAGGAGATGGTGCTCTTCAAGAACGAGCACGTCATCGTGATCAACAAGCCGAGCGGCGTGCCGATCATGCCGACGCACGACCCTCTTGCCATGAACATCACAGACCTCCTTCCGGCGTGGCGGTACACTAATACGCAAAAACCGGTCATATGCCACAACCTTGACACCGAGACGAGCGGGTGCGTGGTGCTGGCGCGCAGTGCGAACGCGCACCGCATGCTGGGCCGCATGTTTGTGAAGCGTGTAGTGCCGAACAGCGTGTACTGGGGTTTCGCGGTAGGGAAGCCGCCAGTGAATTTCGGCCGCATTCGCATGCACTTCGAGATTCAGAAGGGGCAGGGCGGCGATGTCATTGTTGCTCGCCCCACCCCCACCGCAGACTCCAAGGTAGGCATCGCCGAGTTCGTTGTGAATGCCTCCGCGCTGGAGTTCGGCAGCTTCATCTCCTTTTACCCACTGACGACGCGGCGGCATCAGGAGCGCATTATGGCCGCCCACGCGCTGCGAGCCCCGCTCCTTGGCGACGCGAAGTATGGTGGCGAGAGCGCCTTCCCGCACTCCCTGTCGCTCTTCTGGGACCCCGCCCGCAAAGACGTCCCACTGCACCTCCATCACCGCAAGATTCAGCTCCCCTACAAGAACGGCGCCGGTGAGTTTGTGTGCGTCACGGCGCCGCTGCCGCCGCACATGGAGAAGACGTTCAAGCGGTTGGGGTGGCCAGTCGACGCTGATGACCCACTTATCCCTGGTTGACAAGAAAGAGAGACATGGGGTGGGGGAGGGCGCAGAGGACGTGGGCAGAGATGTGCGTGTGCGTGTGTGTCGTGATCGCGTGCGCCGTGTGGGTGTTTCGCTGCTGCCCTCGACGCCCTCCACCCCGCCCCGCCCTTCACCCCTCTTCCATTACTCGTACTCACGCCGCGGGTCTCTGGCGTTTGTGTTTGCTTTGGCCGGGACATGTTCGCAGCTGACGCGCACATGTACGCGAGCGGCCATCATCACCCCTTTTCCCCCTCACTGCGTTGTGCCTCGCACTCTCTCACATGTATCAACGCCTACGTAAGCACGGAAGGGGGAAGGGGGGGGCGATACCACACGCACACACACACACATATATATATATATATATATAACGAATCAACGCGAAGCGGTGCCACGGAGAGGAGGCCGCCACTTCCATCGGTGCACGCGGCGGCGCTGCGTGACACAGAGTCGTGTATGCATAAGGAAAAGGGATGGCCTACAAAAGAAGAAAACCTACTCGGCTGCACGGACTCTGCAGCGTGCGCATGTGAGGGTGGGGTGGTGGTGGTGGTGGCACGAGGAGGGGAAGGAGGGAGGCCCCGACTGCTTCAGCACAGGCCCTACACAGGCTTACGTGGCGTTCGGGGGCTGCTGACGCGTTCGACTCCATCTTCGCTCTCATGCCCCTTTCACGTCGCTGTCTGTGTCCGTGTGGCGTGCGTGCTGCCATACGGAAACGCAGCGACGAAGCGGCAGACTTCTTCCACACACACACACATACACCCGTATGCGTGCGTGTGTTGACCCCTCCCTCCGCCTGTCGACGCAAAAGCTCAACAACCTGCTTCCACTGCGCCCCAACCTGCCTGCCTGCCCGTCCATCTCTCTCTTTCTATCCTTGTACACGTGCCGTTCTCCTCTGCCGCACCCACCCACCCACCCACCCACCCCCATGAAAGCACCCCCCGAAAAAAAAACAAAGGGAATAGAAGCGAAGTGAGATTTCGGACGAAGGTGGCGGTCACGCGAGAGAAGGAGCGCACGCGCAACGTACACACGTAGACGACAACGGACGGAGGTGCGGCTGTGCTGGTGCCCATTAGCCCCCTCTCGCTCGCTCTCTCCCGCTCACGCGATTTTGGCGCCTCTACCGGCGTGGGTGTGTACATAGAGGTGCCTGTGAAGGCAGCGGAGCACACCAAAAAGGGGAACGGCGAGCGAGAGAGGAAGGGGCCATACAGAAGAGGAAGACGACGGCAACAACGGGCACCCTGCTCTCCACCTCTCTTCGTGAGCGACGAGCTACCTTTTCTATCCCCCCTGCACCTTCCGGCTCGCGCGACTGCGTGAGCCTGCATAGCCTCGCAGACGCCTGCACACAGGTACAATCCTGCGCAGTCGTTGATGCATGGTCGATTCTTACCCCTCAGAAACACACGCACACCTACGCAACTACAGCGGAGTGCCCGCAGAGGGAATAAGCGCTAAGCCGAGAGAGAGAGATGCCCTTCACGGAGGTGTATGGCGTGGAGCAGTTCCGTGACATCGCGAACGATCCCACGCTCACCGTCGTGTGCTTCAGCGCGGTGTGGTGCGGCCCATGCAAGACCATCGAGAAGGATCTGGACAGGCTCACCTATGAGTTTGCGAATGTGCGGTTTGCGAAGGTGGACGCAGACAACAACACGGAAATCGTGTCCAAGTGCCGCGTGATGCAGCTGCCAACGTTCATGCTGGTGAGGGCGGGGCAGATGCTCGGCTACGTTATCGGAGCAGACTTAGCGCAGCTGAAGGCAAAGATACGAGAGGAGGCGAACAAGTCGTGAGCGCGGACGTGCCCGGCGCTTTTCGATGTGTGTGTCTGCGGGCGGGTGTGCCTTGGGCGCGAATCACCAGCAGGAGCGGCAACCGAGTAGAAACCACTTTTGAGTCCTGTCCTCCTCTTCCTCCTGGGCGTGGCACCGCGTCTCTTCTCTACACCGCATCGCACGCGGTCGTGTGAGGCGTTTTTCTTCTGGTAGAGAAGGTGTGTGTGTGTGTGTTTGTGTCCCTCCGCTTCATCTCGTGTCTTGCTTTCTCTGGCCCAGCCTCTTCGCCGTCGCTTGTGTGCTTGTGTTTCTCTGTGATCGTGGATATCGTCTTGGTGGTCGTTCTCCTCGTCGTGCTGGCGCCCTGCTCCTCCGACTCTCATGGCACCGACGCGGTCGTCGTACCGTTGATGTTGATCCTCGCTTCAGCGTCGAGGACGGCCCATTGTTTCGGTTCTGCACAGCCGTACGCACACGCGGCACGCGCACAGATCGGTAGACCGCGCGGCCACGTATTCCGACTAACCGTAGTGGAGACGCCAAGGGAGAGAGAGAGTGGGCTGCTTCAAGCGAGTGCGAAGAAGGGCACATCAGCGGAGGAGAAGCAGCAGGCGGCCCACCACACATCCACTTCTCGCGTACTGTCAGAAGACGATCTTGCTGCACACACACACACACACACACGACATGCGCACTGCGTGGCGCATAAGGAAGGCGGCAGAAGAGAAAAGCGGCGGTGCGGGATGTCGGTGAGAGCGGAGGAGGATGGGAAGAAGCGGTTGGTGAGCGAAATACAGATGCGCATACTGGCTGTATGGATGCCTATGCATCTCTTGTTGGCGCCGCTGCTGTTGTGTTTGTCTTCCACCCACCCTTTCTCGCAGGCTTCGTTGATGTGCACACTGTGCGGATTTCGACGCACCATCTCATCATAACACGTGCTATTTCAGGATGGAGGATGGAGAGAGACGGTCTCTTGGTCATCGCCATCTCTCTCCCGACCTCCCGACCGTCCTGTCACATGCCCACTACTACACGAGCACACATGTGCAAACCCCGAACGCACAGACGTGTATGCGCAGCCACTTCGCTTCTCTAGTTCCACCGCACAGTCTAGCCCACACTCTCAACGCGCGCGCGCGCACCATTCCTCCCCCTCCTGTGTCCTCCTCTTTCGCTTCCTCCACACACACGGACAGACAGACGCGTATCCGTCCTCCTTCCCTTTCCCAAAAGACGGACGAGGAAAGCCGCCGTCGCCACTCTCTCTCTGTGTACGCGTGCTGAACCTCTTACTCTATGCGAACGAGAGACGCACTGGCGACGAAAATGCCTCAAAATGCGGCGCAGCTGAACCGGATGCAGATTCGTGAGCAGGAGGCGCTCAACCGGCAGCGCCGCATGCAGGACGACGCGGTGGCACGGCGCGAGGAGGAGGAACTGCGGCGGACAAAGGCCCAATACGACCACGTCAGCTCGCACGGCTACGGACGAGCTGGCAGTGGTGCCGCTGCGCCGAGTGGCAGCCGTGGCGCATCCGACGAGGTGCAGATTCGCGTGTACGTGCGGGAGTGCGACGAGGAGGCGAGCCGGTCCTTCAGCTACCGAGAGGATACCGCTGCTAACTCCACCTCCCACACAGGTCCGCGTTCCGGTGCGTCTGCATCCACGCCGGCCGCTTCGCATGTCGCCAGACGTGGTGTCAACGGCGCGCTGCCACCGATTGGCTCGTCGGGGCGTCTTGGGCCACCGCGCGCGCCAGGGGCCCGTGCGGCGTCCGGCGGTGGTGGCGGCACTTCGGACATCTCAGGTGGTGCGGCATCATGTGGGGTGGTCGCACCGAACCGGGCACGGGTTCCTCGATACCTGCAGCAACGCAAGGCAGAGCTGGCGGCAGAGAAGGAGGCGATCGCCGCAGAGGCGGAGAAGCAGCGGCAACTTTCTCTCATTCCTGCTGGCCAGCGCCGCGTTTCGGAGGAGGAGAAGGCAGACACCCTGCGCCAGCTGGACGAGCGGCAGCAGGAGCTGGAGGGACAGCTGGCCCGCATTCCCATCCGCTTCGACACGCAGTCGATCCAGCAGCGGCGGCGCGCCATCGAGGAGGAACTGCGGCAGATCGAGACGACACGCAACAAGTACAACACCAAAGGGACTCTCTTCATGCCGCTGTGCTAGCGCGCTCGCGACTAGCTCTGCTGCTGCGCGGTGGTGGCTGCTGAGGGGATGGAGGAAGGGGTTGGGACGTGCTGGTATGCGCTGCCTTTGCGATAGAGTTATAGATTCAAAGAGCGAGAGACAGGCAGTTGCTTGCGTGAGGTCTGGAAAGGGGATGATGCGTGCACCCATGCACACACACACACACACACATCGATGCACGTAATGGCGCGTGGATTCCATATAGAGGGCGAGAGACAACGGGAAGGCATTGGGGAGAGAACCACACGGCGTACCTCCGACAGCACCCCCTGCCTCTCTCCTCATTGCTGTGTACGCCCACGGTCTCTTTCTCTTCTTTCAGTTTTTCCAGGGCCGGCGTGAGCATGTATGGGGAGGGAAGACCTGCACACGGATGCACTGCTTCCGCCTCGTCTTTGTTTTTCAGTGTTGCCTGCTGTTCCATGTCGTCTGCACATGCTCTGCCAACCAGTATGGCGGGTCGGAAGGCGCCACTGCTTCGTTGTCTCTGCTGTCTCTCTCTGTTCGCCTATGTATATGTATATGTGTGCGTGTGTGCGCGTGTGCGTGTTTGTGAGAGTGGCTGCTGGCGTTGCTATCCTCTGCTCCTTCCCGCTGCCTCCCTCGATGTCCCCCCCCCCCGACGCGCTCATCCGCATGCACGCACCCCTTCCACGCACTCGCTAGCGCGTCTCTCTCTCACACACGGGTGCCCGCGTGCTTTACAGCCATCGCCCACTTTTGCGGAGGTGCCCACCCGTTATCATTGTCGTCTTCGTCGTTGTCATGCTCCTGCACCACCTCACGCGCTTGAAGAATGGCCCCATTCACAAGTGCGAGCGCGCGCACACACACCCACCCACCCGCCAAGAGAGACACACAGACACGCGCGTACTGATGCAGCGTCGCGTTGCTTCACTTGCATGCGGGTGTGCTTGACGTGTGTACGGTGCGTGTGTGACCCGTCCGCTGAACCTCTTCCCCTTCTCATGGACGTCGTTTTCGCACAAGAGAGAGAGAAGATGTGGCGCTCCTTCTTACGGGATGGCTGCCACTGCGCGTGCATCTGCATCTATGTCTGTGTCTGGTCTCTGCATGTGCCGTTCTGTGGATGCTTTTCACCGTCGTGACACCGCTTCCCTCATGCGCATCTCTTCTCGACCTCTGTCCATCGCTCACGCACAGACAAGTGTGTGTGTGTGTGCGCGCATGGGCACACCACACACACGCATACATCGACACACGAGCAAACAACACGTGCACGACTACTTGACGCTAGAGATAGATCGGCTAAGACTTACATTGTCTTTTGATGCAGGGCGACTGAAAAAGGGCGTAGCCATGGATGTGCGAGAGGAGCTGGCGCAGCTCTACCGCACCTACAACCCACGGCGCCTCAAGGACATCGAGGAGATTGCGGAGCGCTTCAAAGGGCGCGAGCACGCCATGATGACGGCACTGCGAGAGAAGTACGCTCGCCACGGTGTGTCGACCGACTCATCGTTCGCTGGCGGCTCCGCTGTGTCGTGGGCAGAGGTGCTGCCGCGGCAGACGACTTCTCGAACAGTCGAAGCAGCAGCTGCTGCACCTGCTGCGGTGGACGAGACGGATTCGTCGACACCCGCTCCCGCTCCTTCGCCGTCTCGAACTGCTGATGCGCCATGCGCAGAGAGCGCATCTGGTGACGCGGCGCCTGCGGCGGCATTTAGAGCTCTCATCACTCCCTCATGCAGCGGCAGCCCTGCGACGGAGCACTCCACTACGGCCACCGCCGTTGCCGCTGCTGCAGCGCGCCACCAACGCCACCGCGAAATGGTGCAGTTGATTGATCAGCTGCGCTCTGTCGACGTTGGACGGCTGGCCGAGCGCATGGCGATGCTGTCCGCGCCCGCGCCGTCACCGGCGTCGCGAACTCCGCGGCTACCGTGGCGTCAGAGCCGTGAGGCGTCGGCGCTCGAGGTGGACAACGACCGAAATGATGGCAGATACAACAACAGCATCAACAGCAGGGAGCTAGCCGAGCTGCTGCGACACACCGCCGTCTTCTTGAACTTCTTCTCTCAGTGCGCCAGCCGATTTCTGCTGCTTGCAGAGGAGGAGGAGCATCTGGCAGACGCAGCGTTGACGACGTCCGAGGGCCCATTGCCGTCACGGGCGCCTCCCCAGTCGCAGGAGCGCCGAGCTGCCGTCGAAGTGCCGCAGCGACCGCCGCACCACGGCAACCACACTACCTGCGGCAGGAAGGACAACGCCGAGCAGATGCGACGTGGCGCCGGCGGGCCTCCCCACGGCAGCGGTAGCCACGGGCATAATCGCTGGTGTGGTGGCAGCAGTCATGGCGGCAACGCTGAGCGCGCGGCGCGCGGCATTGACATCAGTGCCTCCTCGTCGAAGACCCATATGGAGCACCCGGCCACGATCGTGCCCGTCCCGGTGCACTGTGCAGCGTCTTCCCCAACACCGTCTGCTGCCGCCGCCGCTCCTGTCCACAGTCGCGATGTGGACCACGCCGATGCAACGGTCTCCAGCCACCATCGGCGCTCTTCATGTGTGCGAGGCATCCGCCAGCTTCCCTTGTTTTCCACCTTGCCCTTGCGATCGTCGTCCGCCTCTCCTCCTCCGCGGGCGGCATGGCGGGACGGGGAGCGCGTGACTGGCGTTGGTGATCGCGGCGGCGGAAGCCGCTCTCCGACGTACCGCACGACGACCGTCTCGCCACTGACGTCGCCAAAGGGCAGGCGCAGCGGGCACTCGCCCCACACGCCGTCCCAGCCGCGCTATAGCAGAGGAGGAGCGGTGCCGCGTGCGTCAGCTGCGGCCACGACGATGAGGACGCCTGCTGGCCAACGCAGCTCTTCCTCACCTCTCGCATGCTCTCCCGCTGCCACGCCACCGCGGCCCCCGACCTCTCCGCCCATGCACGGTGGTGCACTGGTCTTGCGATCGCCGCCGTCGCCGCTCGCACGCAGGCGAGTGCACACGTGGACGCCGTCTTCTCAGTCCAACCGTTACACCGCCGCGTGCGCGGCTCTGCGAAGTGGCGACTGCGTCGTGCTGCAGCCTGGCGTGTACTATGAGGAGCTGGTGCTGGAGGGCTGCGGACACGTGGAGCTGACGAGCGCGTACCCGGGCGCCGCGGTGGTGCTGCGGCCTTCCTCGGACTTGGCGCCGGCGCTCCGCATCCGCGGCGCCTACAGTCGGGTGGAGTTGAAAGGCATCGTGCTCGTGCAGGGAGATTGGGCGGAGGCGGAGGCCGCTGCACGGGTGGGCGCCGCAGCTTCCGTTGCCCCGCGTTCCTCGTTCTCCACCGCACCCCCACTGCCGCTGCTCTCGGTGAGCGACGGCGCAGCACTGCAGGCGACGGCTTGCCACTTCTACGGTGGCGCTGGCGGCGGCGTCGTCATTGCCGGGCCGCACACGCACGCCACGCTGGACCTGTGCCTCATCTCGCTCTGCGGCTTCGCAGGCATCTACGTGCACCATGGCGCCAGCGTCGAGGTGCGGCAGTCCAAGGTGAAGAAGAGCGAGGCGGGACTGCGTGTGTTGCAGTCCTCCTTCTACGTGCACGAGTCGACGCTGGAGGAGAACAAGACGGACGGCATCGTCGTCTACGAGGGTGGCGTGGGCATTCTGGAGGGGTCGAGCGTCATGAACAACGGCGGCAACGGGCTCTTCCTCGAGGGCGGCGCCGGGGAGGAGGTGCGGGTGATCGCCTCGACGATAGAGTTGAACGCCCTCTACGGGGTACATCGCTTCCGCGGGTCGACATTGCACATCCGCTCCTCCTACATCCGCGACAACGGCCTGCTGCCCATCAGCGAGGACGGCGGCTGAAGGTGAGGCAGCGGCGCTCCACGGCGGTGGTGTTTCACGTGTATGTCTGTTGCTGCGCCGTGGAAGCGCGCGCGCGTGTAGGTGTGTGCCTGTATCACTGCCGCTACTCCTGCCCAGACTCTCCGCCGCTGGCCTCCCTCTCCCCGGCCAATGAAGCCAGTAGCAAGAGCGAGCCCGGGTAGCGGGGAGGAGGTTCGGGGTGACGTCATGCACGTAAATCACCCACTGGATGGCGCCGCAGGGTGGGAGTTGGGGGGAGGGTGGGGGAAGAGATGCCCGCGCAAGCGGAGCACACGGTCTTCAGACACGCACACGCATACGTAAAACGCGTATCAGCGCGCACCGATACATCTGCTACACACGTTGCCATGCACATACGGTGAGCGTTGTGCCCGAGCATATTCCATCAGGGCACCGCTTCGCACGCGCACGCACGACGACCACAACGAAAAGACAAGGGCGGGGGCGATGGAAAGGGGAACGCTAACCCACTTCAGGGCCGCTGCCTGCCGCCTTGCCCATGACGACGGTGGGTGCGCTGCATCACGCGCCGCTGCTGGTCTTGATAATGCGTTACGTGATCGTTTGCTGTGCTGCACGCCCCCCCCCCTCCCCACCCATCACCCTCCTCCCCACTCACCCCCCCCCTCCCCACTCATCACCCCCCTCCCCACTCACCC
>NC_018228.1:61287-66870 GCF_000227135.1 Leishmania donovani | reverse complement strand
CCCACTCGGTCTGCCTGCCTGTCTCTGTCGCCCTCTCACTTTGGCTGCGGTCATCGATAAGGAGCGCCCTCTTCACGGTCGTGCCTGACAGCCGTGCCCTCCGTCCCCCGCACCAACTACAGATACCAAAGGCCACATGGAGCACGACGACCTCCTGGACGATCTTCTCTCTTGGACGCCGTCCGCGCCGCGCGGCAACGTCGCCAAGTCCAGCTGCTGCATCACAGCCGCAGCCACCACCTCTTCCTCTCCGACATCCCCGCACGTGGTATCCCGGGAGCCGCGTGCAGGCACGCTGCAGGAGACGCGCGTGAACACGGCGGCGGCGACTAAGAAGGCGGGTAACGTGAGCGCCAGCCGCTGTCATCGCAATGTCAGCGATTCAGACGACGAGCAGAACGCTCGGTGTGCAGCGTCAGCGTTTACTGAGACGTCGCCGCCGCCGCCCACGTCAGGGCCGCCCTTCTCCCTCCCTCCAGACGTGGACGCAAGACTCTACCCGCACCAACGCGCAGGCGTTCAGTGGCTCTATTCTCGCCATTGCAAGTCCCGCGCCTGTCTCCTGGCAGATGAGATGGGTCTCGGCAAGACGGTGCAGGTGGCCGCCTTTCTTGGCCAGCTCTACGCGCGGCAGATGATCAAGACAACGATTCTTGTCGTCCCACCGACGCTAGTCTCCATATGGACGGCCGCCTTCGCCGAGTGGGGCGGCGCGTCGCTCACGCGAGTCGTCGAGGTCATCCACAATGAACCTCGCAAGAAGCGGCAGGCGCGGTGGAGGAAGCTGCGCTATGGACTGCCGTGTGTGCTGCTCACGACCTATGGCGTGCTGCGGCAGGACGCTGCCGACATGAGCGTCACCCTCGTGGACTACGTTGTGCTGGACGAGGCGCACCTCATAAAGGACCCCAACACCTGCGTCTTCAAGAGCGCCTTGACCCTTGCGGCGCGTCACAAGATCGCGTTGACAGGCACGCCACTCATGAACACCTTTGATGACATGTGGAGCATCTTCCGCTTCCTCGATGGGTCGATACTCGACATGGACAAGTCCAACTTCAACGCCGTCAGCGCGACGTTGCTGCGCGGCAACGAGCGTGACGCCAGCGCGGCACAGCGCGAGGCCGCCTCGAGCGAGCTAGCGAAGTTGCAGGCCGCCATCCGCCCTTTCATGCTTCGCCGGGAGAAGAAGGACGTCGCCGCTCAAGTGCTGTCGAGTAGCAAGGAGGACGTCGTCGTGTGGGTGCGCTTGACAGACGTGCAGCAGCAGCTGTATGCGGCCTTCTTGGATTCGAAGGAGGTGGCTTCCGCGCGTGAAGGCGCTGCGGACGTGGACCTGACGGAGGGCACCACTGATGAGGATGGTGTGGTCATGGAAAAGAGCAGCCTAGGCGGTGGTGACTCGTCAGCTGCCGCCACTGTGCGGACGAATCCTTTGCTTCTACTTACAATGCTGTCGCAGATCTGCAACCATCCCTGGCTGAGCCTCCTCGACGAGGCCTTCGCAGCGGCTCTCTCGCGCAACCCGTACAAGGCGCCAGTGGCAGAGATGGGCGATGTCTTTGGCGGCGCGAAGCTGTGGGTGGCGCTGCAGCTGCTCCGGCGCTGCGTCTCGGAGCAGCGCAAGACGCTCGTCTTTTCGCGCTCAAGGCGATTCCTGCACCTCCTCAGCTTCCTCCTGCAGGAGTGGCGGCTGACGCACACACAGGTGGACGGCAACACGCCGAGCGAGCGCCGCTGCGCCGAGGTGGAACGCTTCAACAACGACGCGGGCGTGTGGGTATGTCTGCTCACGACGCAGGTCGGCGGCGTCGGGCTCACCTTCAACGCCGCCTCGGCGGTGGTGCTGCTCGACATCAGCTGGAACCCGTCTGCGGATGCCCAGGCCATCGACCGCGTCCACCGCATTGGCCAGCGGCGCGACGTTGTTGTCTTTCGCCTGGTAACGTGTGGCACGGTTGAGGAGAAGGTGTACCGCAACCAAATCTTCAAGCGCATGGCAGCACTGCAGTCCATGAAGGGCTGCGGCGGCGGCGGCGGAGAGGGCCGCCGGCCCCCGACACCGGATGCTGGTGGCGAGCTCTATCGATACTTCACGCGCCTGCAGCTGCGCAACATGTTTGCCATGGACGACGGTGAGCAGAGAAGCACAGCGGAGCAACTGGAGCTGCTGCACCCCGGGCGCGTCCGCGCGCAACTGCGCGAGGAGCTCCGAAGGATCGACGGTGTGTATGACGTAAGCGACAACGCATGCGTGCTGACGGAGGCGGTGGACGCGGACGCGGCGGGCCGCGACGAAGCGCAGCTGGCGCACTCGCCTTCGGCCTCGCCGGAGCGCACGTGGCGCTCAGGCTCTGTCTCGCCACCGCCATCGCAAGCATCGCTGTCCCAGCAGGCGCTGGCGCGCGTGCGCAGCCGCTCAGATGGCGCAGGAAGCAACGATGATGCTCCTCGGCGCCGCCGCGTCGACATAGAGGATACGCTTGCCACCGTACATGTCGCCACAGAGGGCTGCGGCGCTTCCGCGAATCCTGTGGAGGCGTTCGACGCGGCTGCACGCATGAACATGCCGGCGACATCTCCGGTGGCCGTGCTGCGGGGCACCCAGCATCGCAGTAACTCGCCGTTTCCGTCGCTTCTCTCTGCCAGCCGTGCCACGACGACGACACCACTGATGAGCCAGTTTGAGGGCTGCACGAGCGCATCACTGGCGGCCCCACGTCCGACAGAGGTGACTGCAGGCGATGACGCAGAGATGGTGCCGTCGCCATTATCCCTGCTGGGCGACTCGCTTGCGCACGCCGACGACGCCGTTTTGTCGGCAGCAGCAGCAGCCGTGGCACGGGGGCGGGCAAGCGATGGCTGCAGCTCCGCCGACTTCGCATCCTGCCGCTCTAGCTTTTGAGAAGTGTGGATGGGTTTGCTCCCGGCGCCCCTCCCCCTCTGTCACCCTGTCTCGCCTCCGTCGACCCTTTTGTGTGCAGCGCTGCCCATGCTTCCTTTTCTCTCCCGTTCTTCTTTTCGGTTTCCTCACCGCACTCGATGCTCGCACCCTCCTCTACGCCCCTGTGCGTGCACGGCAGGTGGTTGTGGGTGGCGGGTGCGTGCATGTGTGCGTGCGTGCATAAGAACGACCTTCTAGACGGCTTCCCCCACCTTGTGTTTTCGCGTACTCGCACGAGTGCGTCGTCGAACGCTCACTTCGCTACTCACACGTTTTGTATGCCCCCAACGGAAAAGAAGAGCCGACATGAGCCACGCACGCACATGGGCACGCAAGCAACGCCGCTTCGCACCTTCTCTGCTGCCTAGTGTGCTCGTTTCCATGGTATCCTGCGATCGTCCTCTGCGCGTGGTCGTGGACGCGGTTGCGGGTCTCCATGTGGCCCCGTCCGTCCGTCCGTCCGTCCGTCTTCTGCCCTACTGGAAATGTTCGCCGCCTGCACCTGCGCTGCACCCGTGAAGTGCCGATGCGCTTGCTTATCCTCTTTCCTGTCTTGGTGCTGCTGCGCATCGACACTCACGCCCCTCTCCCCTCACATAGAAACAGCTTGCCAGCCCTTCCATACGTGTTGGTGTGCACTCACGCCTCGCATCGCTTCACTGGAAGACGCGCCGAGGGCACTCGCAGAGGAACCGCGTTCTCCTCTCCCGGCGCTGATGTACCGCACGGCGCCTCAGATTCTCTTTCAGTTTGTGGGTGGCCTGAGCATCACCCAGTACACCTACCCCATCCTCTACGACGCCTTCACTGGCGAGAAGACCGGTGCCCATGCCGCCACTATCACCACGTCCAGCAGCAGCGGCAGCTTCTCGGGGCTGTGGGGCAGCTTGAAGTGGAGCTTTCAAGCCCCTCCAGTGGATCACACCCTCACAGACGACATCGAGGAACTCCTGCGCACCCACTACTGGCTCGCGTCCGCAGTCCTGTCGCTCACGGTAGTGTCTGGCGGCGCGCCAGCGCTGCTAGGGAGCGGGCTCAGCGTGTACTGCAACGGCGGCCCCGAGGGCAAGGCCCGCTACTCCCTGCTGAAGCAGCGGCTTCGCAACTTCTCCGAGAATGGCAATCACGCATAACACACTCTTCTTCGTTTTGGGTGCCTTTGGCCTGCCGAGCGGGGTGAGGTTGGCGTCTGCTGCGTCATGGGCGGATAGACGTGCGGGCGGTATGGTCGTACACACACACACACGTACGAGTTGATCGCCAACCAAGGAAAGAGCAAACACCAAAGTCGCCGTGCCGAGGCGTTGGACCATACAGGTCTGTCGGTGCGCATGCCCGCGTGCGTTGGTGTGGCCATTGCTTCGTCGTCGCTGCGTGTTCTCTCTCCCTACACTGCTACGGCTTCTCGCACAGGGACGATACAGGACTCACCCGTGCATGCTAGGCTGATGGTGGGTAGAGACCCGCGTGCCTCCGTCGCAGCGTCGCGCTCGTGGAGTCAAGTCACCGTGCGGCCGTGCTCGTTGCACGCGACAGAAGAACGCAGCTGAAGCAGGCATACACTCGGACACGGCACACGGCACATGATGGATAGCGCTCATGTTGTTAGATTCGCTGCGCTCGTACCTTCGTGCATTGCATGTCTGCAGACGGCTGCGTCGTTCCATCACCGCAGCCCACTCTCTTCCGTCTTTCTCTGAAGGTCCTGCTGTCGTTGTGCATCGAGGAGCTGAGCTGGAGACTGAAAGGGGGGAGGGAGGGTGTAGAGGCGAAGACGCGGGCCAGCGCAGCATCTCCTCACGACTGCACTCGCTCGCCCCTTGCTCGCCTGACTCTTTTCATTCTTCTCTCGCCCCTCCCCTTCTCTTTCCCTCTGACGCCGGTAGACACGCAGACACAGAGCAGACACGCCCAACATCTTGGGGAGGAGGACGGCGGCACAGGCAGCCATGCTAAAAGGATAGCAGCAGCAGCATCGACAACGAAACCGACGACAACGACCACGACAACGGCGGCGGCGGCTCGCACCCCTGCGCACAAGCACGCGCCAGCGCATACGTGTTTCGCGGCTCGTAAGAGGCCGCTCTTCTTCTGTTTCAATGTAGTTGTGTGGCGTCCCCTTCGGTTGGTGGCTGCGTCCCCCGCCTCCCTCCCTCTGCTGGATCTCCTCCGTGCTGTGTTTCCAGCTCTTTGCGTAGCTGCCGAGCTCACTGTCACGTGCATGCATATGCGGCGGGGAAGTAAGTCTCGCCTTGGGCAGTGGATGCAGCCGTCCACCCATCGCACTCTGCCGTTACGACCTCCTGTGCCTTCCACAGCCAGTCCGTGAGCAGCTGCCCGCCGTCTCATGGAAGGACAGGAGACCTTCTTCGCGCACCACTACTGCACCCCGCCCCTCTCTACCCTCTGTTCCCCTCGCAAGCACCTTCCTCAGGGAGCGGCTCCAGCATCCACTCTTCGGCGATGACGTTCCTCGTCCAGACGGGGCCGCGACCGGAGGCGAGTTCGTCTAGTTGGACCCGAACGACAGCCCCCACGCACGGGCTGGCGCAGCACAGCCGGCATACCCTCTCTCTCATGTTTGCATAGATCACCCGAAGACTGCACACGTGGCAGGCCGTACCCCATCCTCCCTGGGT
>NC_018228.1:61114-61188 GCF_000227135.1 Leishmania donovani | reverse complement strand
CCCGAAGACTGCACAGGTGGCAGGCCGTACCCCATCCTCCCTGGGTCCATCGGGGGGGGATCTAGGGAGGGGCT
>NC_018228.1:59931-60135 GCF_000227135.1 Leishmania donovani | reverse complement strand
CTTGCCGCAAAAGTCCCTTCCGCACACACACACATAAATATGCGCGCCGTTGGATCCGTCTGCCTCGCCAACTGAGGGGAGGGGGGGCCTCATCGCGAACGGACGCTCCTCAACACGGCATGACGGGCCGAAGGGGCTCTCCTTCCGCTGCGTCCAGCACGGCCGACGACGCAGTCCGGCTTGCTACCCTTTTTCCCGCTACGT
>NC_018228.1:55741-59832 GCF_000227135.1 Leishmania donovani | reverse complement strand
CCCTTCCGCACACACACACACACACACACACAAATATGCGCGCCGTTGGATCCGTCTGCCTCGCCAACTGAGGGGAGGGGGGGCCTCATCGCGAACGGACGCTCCTCAACACGGCATGACGGGCCGAAGGGGCTCTCCTCCCGCTGCGTCCAGCACGGCCGACGACGCAGTCCGGCTTGCTACCCTTTTTCCCGCTACGTCACACCTTTGATGAATCATCGCCGTCTCCTCGCTGGGAAGACGGCCAGCAGCTGGGACGAAGTCTGCCGTCTGGCCCCACAGAGCTTCCTCAGCGTCTCCAGCGCCACAGTAGCGCCTAAACAGGGGGTGGAGGCGAAGCCAAGTTGGGGTGCGGCCCTTCCGTCCAGACCTCTTCGGCGTCGTGCGGCTCGGTGTTTCGCGGCACGGTTACACACGCCTCTCCGTATTTTGGATTGCCGGTCCATGCGTGTGTGTCGTTGGTGGCGCGGTCCCTCCCTCGCTCCTCCACACCTTGACCCTCTTCTCTCCCTCTCGCTCTCTCTCTCGCGCGCGCACTGGCAAAGGAACGGGTACCAGTCTTCACGCCAGTGGTTGACACACTCGTGCCCACTCCGCAAGCCTTCTCTCGCTTTCACGGCCATCACAGCCGCCCCAGCGCCTCTTTCTGCGTGCTCTCGTGTGTGTCTGGGCAGCTATCATCGTCACGAACCACCATGAAGGGCGTCACCTCGTTCACCGTCTACGGACTGGTCACGGCGGCGGACTTCCAGCGTTGTGCAGAGGCGGCGGCGCACGTGAACGACAAGTACCCGGAATCCTATGCCGTCGTAGTGAAACTAGAGCTTCCACGAGACTTTGCCGAGCGGCGGGCTGCGTGGGCGTCGGCGGGGCAGCTGCCGTCCCAGCAGCAGCCGACAGACACCTCGTTCTGTGAGAGCGGTGGGCCAGCTACCACGGCGTCCGCGGCTGCTGCCGAACCGGCCTCGGTACTGGTGGAGCAGCACGGCAGCGATAGCGAGCCACAGCGCCTTCTTACTGCAGAGACCTTCTTGCACAACATCGCTACTCACACGGACTATAAGCCCGACGCCACGGAGGACTACTACACCGCGCAAGGCAAGAGCGCGTGGCGTGCCTTCCTTGCATCGCGTGGCCGACAGTACTGCTGGATGGACGTGTCAGTGGACGGCGTGGCGGTGGGGAGGGTTTGGTTTGAGCTGTACGCGACTGTGGCTCCGCTGACGTGCAAGAACTTCTGCGAGCTGTGCCGCGGCACCACGGTTGCCACAGGCAACACCGTTGCGCACAGCAGCGTATTCGATCCGCCGCCGTCGCAGCACATCGGCTACAAGGGGACTACCTTCTTCCGCACCTTAAAGGATGCGTGGGTGATGGGGGGCGATGTGACCGGTGCGCACTCCGGCAATGGCGGGTACTCGTGCTACGGCCGCTGCTTCCCCGATGAGACGTACGCCGTCCCCCACGATGCGGCTGGCATTCTAGGCATGTGCAACGACGGCCCGCACACGAACAGCTCTGCCTTCTACATCACGCTTCGACCCATGTCCTGGATGAACGGCAAGTACGTTGCCTTTGGTCGAGTCATGGACGGCATGCACGTGGTGGATGCGATCCACGCGGTCGAGGTGCGTCACAACCAGGCCCCGAAAGCGTCCATTGTCATCACCGACTGTGAAGTGCTTGACACGAGTGTGTAAGGAGAAGAGGGTGAGGAGGGTTAAGGGCCTGGGTGCCGATCCGAGAGAGAGTCGGGCCTGCTCAAGGCCGAACGAATGGCAGGCGGGCGTGGGACGGCACAACAGCGATCAGTATGGAAGCGGCAGCACCTCCCACAAGGGGTGGAGAGCCCGTGGCGGCGCTCGCTTGCACGCACAGGTGTGCGGGGTGGAGATGGGTGGGTAGAGTGGGCGAGAGATAGGGAGGGCAGTAGGCGAACGCTTATATATGTTTGTGTGTGTGCGGAACCGTGGGTCGTCGCTGCCTTGCATGTGCGTGATGGCAGGCGCTTGTCACCGCGTCGGTAAGTTTCTTCTCTTGTCCTGTGTGTGCTGCCTCCATCCGAACCGCGTGCGGCTCGCCACCGGCCCCTCCTGCGCCCCCTCACGGGCTCTCTTCTCTCGTTCTCAACGTCTTCTTTGATTTGTTTCCGTTGATGCCCCGATGTACTACTAGACACACCTCAACTTGCAACACCGCGGTGCCCCACCTCCTCCCTCCCTACCACGGACATCATCTCACTGTCTGTGCCTGTCTGTCCGCCGACAGCGACAACGGCGACGCTTCCTTCCGCCTCGGGCGTCGTGCTCCCCCTCTCTCTCGCTCTCGCTCTGCTAGTCCGAGGGGTCTTTGTCTCACTGCGTCTCTGAGTTCTCTGCACCTCAAGAAGGCGCACAACTCATGGAAGGCAGCTGGGAAGGAAAGGACGCACAGGGACACACACACACACACACGGCCAGCGCCGCATCGCCACCCACTTCTTCTCCACCACACTCTCGATTGTGCACGCACGCACAGAAATGCGCGCCGAGGACGGAAAAGGGTGCGGGGTGCGGTGCGTACGCGGCGATAGGAGAAGCGACTCACGTACGCCACAGCGTACACGACGGTGCAGCTTTTCGCTCTTGTGTGTGTCTCTCTCTAACTCTCAGCGCACGTGAGCAAGGAAGTGGTGGTGGTGGGCAGCCTCATCTCCGCGCTTCACCCGGGCTGATCCGTATCCACCACCCACCCGCCCCCTCCTTTGCGTCCCTCGGCGAACTAGCGAGGGCGTGCGCGCTTTCTATTACCGTTCGCTTGCTTCGCGCCCGCCGCCCCTTCCTCGCCTTCCACACTCCACCTCCCTCTTCCAACGCCTTGCGTGCCGGAATCCCGCCGTCCGTCCCGCATCCACGCCCGGGCACGCCTCACAAAACACCACTGGTGCTGCTGCGGCCATGGATGACGGTCGGGCCCACAATGCTTGACCGGCCGTTTTGCACGCCGCACATTCCGCGAGCGGGGCTTCGCACCGTTCCAGTGACGCGCACGCGCGCTAGGACGTGGCGGACGACATCACACTCCACGGCTCGTCCGCCACGGCCAACGCAAGCGCTCTGGATACACGTACTGGCCCTTGCACAGCGGATTTCCATAGGCTTCTCTCAGCTCAAGGAAATCGGTTGATGAGCCGCATGGCACGGCTCCTATGTCCAGCGCGGCGTCCACTGCATCGATGCAGGTGCGGGAACCGAGGCACTTGGTGAGCGTATGGTGATCGCCGTCGATCTGTCGCACACGAGCACGTGCCATGACTGTAAGGACTGCCTCGGACGCGCCGACTGCATGGATGTCCTGCGCGTTCACGTCTACTGCCCGCAGGCTCTGAGCACGGACTTCAGCTGCTGATGTGCGTGCTCGCTCCGTCGTGACACCCCACTACATTCAAATTTCGTTCACGGAGCCGCTGCCGTTTTATATGCTCAACGCGACAGTTCCGACCCGCGATGACGGAAGGCACGCACCTCCATGCGTGGCATCCCAGGGTCCAGCGCCCCCCCCTCCACCCCCGCTCTCTCTGTGTACGGAAGCCCGGCAGCCCCCTCACCCTCTATCCCTGCCAACGCCGAACCACTTCTGGTGCTGACAGGGCTGGGCCCTTACGGCGTTGGGCGAGGTCGGCGCGACGTAGCGCCACGGATGCCGGCGGCCATGTCGTGCATGGCGCTGCGTCCGAGCCACCCGCGACAGTGAGCACAGGCTTGCACGGTCCATGCGATGGGCGGAGCGTGTCAGCGCGGCTCGAGCGTGTCGCAGCCGGCCCCTCACACTGGTCCACGGCGAGGGGTGCGGGGGCCTGAGTGTCACCGCGACGGGGAGACGCACCCAGGGAGGAGGTGGGGGGAGTGGCGACCGGCATGATGGAGGGGCGGCTGTGGGGCGATGTGTGTGTATGTGGGTGTCGTCGCGTTTGAGGCAGGAGCCGTGCTGCGATGACCGAGCCGGCGCACTGCTGCAGCGCGCGTGTGTCTTGCGCTGCTTCGCACCAGGCGATGAGAGTGGGGTGGGGTGCCTACAGCACTCGGCGGCGGGGGGGGGGGGGCAGAGCGGCC
>NC_018228.1:40247-55642 GCF_000227135.1 Leishmania donovani | reverse complement strand
TCGCAGTGTGCGGCAGCGAAAACGGACACGCGGAAGACCAAACAATCTGGGACGCCCCCAAGAGGGGCGCTTCTCCCTGGGCTGCGCTTGTGCCCGACGGCTGCCTGCCGCTTGTGGGCGAGGTGCCTGCGCTGACGGCTGTGCTGAACGAGCTTGTGGAGTGGCTGTGGCTGGTGGGCGACATGCCGAAGGGGAGTTGTGGTGTTGATGTTGCTGGTGTTTGTGTGCCGGCGAAGGTGGTGTGGAGGTGTTGGATCATGAGCGTCCAGTATCTCGCACCCCCTTTCTCTTCTCGCCCACTCCCAGACGATGGATGTGGTTTTCGTCTGCCACGCTTGTGTGTGCGCACCGGTGCCGCGCTCTCTGGTGATGGTGGGCACGCACCTCGGTGGTGGGTTTCTGTGAGGTGGCGGATGGGATGTCGTGGCGATGACAACGTCTCATGCACGCGAGTATACACACACCCACACCTATGCATGTACATGTACATCCACAAACAACAAAAAATGGCACACGGCTGCCGTTCTTGTGCCGCGGTTGACGGCGTATACACAGGGGCAAGGCGGAGTTGAGGGTGTGCACCTCCGCAGAAACAGCGCAGGGCTCAAGACAGCGACACGAAACGGAGGAGGAGGAAGAGGGGGGACGCGTGCGCGATGAAGCGTTCGACCGCCTGTCGGTTGTGCCGCTGCTGTCAGTGTCGGTTGCTGCTGGGTGATGATGGTGGTCGAGGACACCGTCTCGCACTGCGAGCCCCCTCCCTCTACCCTTTTTCCTCCCGCCCCCGCGCGCGCGCCTGTGCATGGGCGCACTGCCGATCCCAGTCTGGGGCGCGCACTGTGGTGTGCGAGTGTGTGTGAGCGGGGCGGCGGCATTCTATCCCGCGCGCCCTCCCTCTACGCCGCGCCCCATCTGCTTTATCCATTCTTTCACTCCTTCCATTGCTCCTCTGCCGGTCTCGGTGCTCGCGACCTTCTCAGCAGCGCGGAGCCGCGTGAGAACGCCCCACCGCTGAGTTCGCGTCGTCACTTGAAAGCATAACAAGCAGCAGTAACAGAGCAGGTCCAGCCCAAGCAGTTGCCTGTTGCAGATACCCTGACTTCAGCAGGGGGAGAGGCAGAGTTTTGGCCGACGAGAGAGCGAGAGCCGTGAGTCCTCACGGCGCGGCTTCTGTGCGTGTGCGTGTGCGTGTGTGCACGTGCGTTGAGCGCCGAAGGATGAAGCGTGGCGGCAGCGGTCAACAGGACAACGTGGCGCGCCTGACAGCAAGGGGGTTCGGGAAGGCCAAGGCTACTCAAGCGCTCAAGGATGCCGGCAACAACGTAGAGGTAGCCCTGCGGATTCTGGAACGGCAGCGTGATCAGCAACAGCAGCAGCAGTCGCGAGCGCGCGGGATAGATGGAGCGCGCACGTCGACCAGCACGACCTCAGCGGCCATCCCATCGCTGAACCGAACGAAACCGCCGCCGACGTCGACTCTGTTCGCTAGTTCTTCTCCCGCCGTCGAGGCCATGCGCCGGCAGCGGGAGCGCCTCCACCCCTGCGTCGTGCAGTTCGGCTCGTGTCAGTACGGCCAGTATTGCGTCCTCAAGGATCTCCCCGGCGACGTTTGCGTGCAGCACTTTCAAGGCAGCTGCGTGTACGGAAGTTCCTGCCGCCATCGCCACACGATCGAAGGCGTCGATGTTCGCGATTATGTGTGGGGCGCCTCTAAGGACGGTGACGCGGAGCCCGTGCTGCGAAACGGTGATTCGATGTACCGCGTGCGCGCCGTGGATGGGATGGGGTCGAAGGTGCAGATGGCCGAGCCGATAGGCGACCAGGCCGACACCCACGCACGCGCCGATGATGGTGAGTGCGACGGTGGCGACGTGGCGCACCGACGGCTCGCCGCTCCGCCACTGCTTGCCTCCGATTTTAATCGCATTCGCGGATCCGTCCCATCGTACACAGAGCCGATGCTGTCGTCGCCGCCGTATGCGTTCCAAGGCGAGGCGGTGGAGGCTGAGGGCAGCGAGGAGGGTGACGCTGCAGGATGTGGCGCAACGAAAACGGGCCCAGCAGCGCTCCTGGTGGCGCATCCGACACCGTTCCGCGATCTAGTGAAGGGTAGCGCTGGCCCTGTGCAGCTCCCTCCTCCACAGCGACCACTGCCGTCATCATCGACGACGACCTCTCCTCCAACAACGGCGACTGCTCGTCGCGCTCGTGCACGTCACCCGTGCATTGCGCAGTACGGCAGCTGCAAGTTCGGCGACGCCTGCGTCCACGCTGACCGTGACGCGGACGTTTGCGTGCACTTCCTTAACCGCCGTTGCCGCTACAGCGCAGACGAGTGCCGTTACCGCCACGAAACGGAGGCGGAGTACCACGCCGCGTTGCTCGCTCGCACCGCTCTGCCGGGGTCGACTGCGGACGCGACGGGCGAGCGAAAGGAGCCGCGGCACACCGACAAGCCAAGGAGCCGCTTGCAGGGCGGCCCTTCGCGAAGTGCATCGGCGTCAGGCTCGGGTCGAGACACGTCTTCGGATGCCCGGGCACCGTCGCTAGCGCTGCCGTCCGTGGAGGACTTGGCGGCGCTGCCCGAAGCACTGCGGCCAGTTGACCATGCCGTGGCGACTCACCACGGCGACGGCGACGGCGACCACCTCAGCAGCGCCTCTGAGATGCAGGTCTTCCTCGGGCTGCTTGAGGTGTTCCCGAATGTTGAGCCGGCGGTGGTGCTGCAGGCGCTGCGCGTGAGCGGCGGAGACCCAATCCGCGCCAGTGACGTTATTGCCCACGCTGGTGCCGTCCCGACAACGGCCGAGGTGAACGACGTGGCTGCTGCACTTGCGTTGGCGGCGGCCGAGGAGACAGCGGCGCGCGAGGCGGCGGTGGACGACGCTGCTGCGGCAGTGGCGCTGGAGCGCCACAACGCCCTCCTGACACTCATCTCCCTCTTCCCAGGAGTCGACCCGGTTGCGGTGGAGGCGGTGCTGTCGCAGCACCACGGTGCCTTCGCCGACGCGTACAATGTACTTTTCTGCGCGCAGGAGAATGTGGCTCGGTCAGCCATGTGGAGCGGGAGCACGGCGGCTATGACGCCAGCCGATCAGCTCCGCGTAGAGAAGCTGTGCGTGATGTTCCCCGGCCTCGACGCGGACGTCGTGCGGAGCGCCTACTGCGCCGCAGACCGTCAGTGGAGTCGCGCGACAGCGGCGCTGAACGCGCTAACGAAGGAGCTGCTCTCACTGGACTCTGTCGAGGCGGCGCCTGCAAAGATGGCTGCAGCGGCGACGGTGGAGTGGCGGCCGCCGCATCCCGCTACGGCGACGACAGCGGTCGCAGGGGACGACAGCAGCGGTGCCGGCGGTGTCCAGAAGACCCGTGAAGAAACGAGCGCGGAGGTCTACAGCGCCTATCGAGCGGCGGAAAATGAGATACTCGAGTTCGGCGACTGGCGGCGGGTGCGGGAGCGGGCGTACCTGATGAACACGCAGCGTCTCCGTGTCCTGGGCCAGGCCACCGCGGCCTTTTCAAGCGGGGACGGCAGGACGGCGAGAGTCCTTAGCAGCGAGGGTCGTCGGCTCGGTCTCGAGTACAACCGCCTGAATCGCTTGGCGATGCTCGCCCTGGAGCAAGAGCGGCTGCGCACAGATGCCACAAGCACCCTCGACCTCCACGGTTTCCATAGCACTGAGGTGCATGACGTGCTGGTCCGTCGCGTCCGCGTCTGCCAGCGCCATCGTATTGGTCACCTCCGCATTGTGACGGGGCAGGGCAAGCACAGCAGGCACGGCCATCAGTCGCTCTACCCCACCGTCATGGAAGACCTCCGCACAGACGCTTTTCTGAGTGCTGTCGTAAAGGTCAAGTCCATCAAGGCCGGCTACATCGACGTCACAGTGCGACTGCCGAACACCGGATCCTAAGCAAGAGGAGGGTGGCGGACGGATAGAGCCGCCTGGCAGCGCGAGGAGAAGGGCATGACTGACCAGGGATGACAAAAAACCGTACGTGTGCGGTTGCGCTCTCCAGCGCACCCTCCCCTTCAGCATCCTTCTCCGCTTACGAGGTTCCTTTCTCTTCTCCCAGAGCTCTCACTGCACGTATGTGTGTGTATGTGTGTGTGTGCTGGGGGGGGGGGTCTGTGAGTATCGTGTAAGACGCAGACGACGGCAACAGCAGCATCAAGGACGATGCTTCCTAACAAGACGTTCTAACCCCCCATCTCTTGGTGCGTGTAGCATCGGACCTGCTCCGGTCGTCATCACCACCACTTGACCGCCACCTCCTCCCTCATCAGCGCTTCCTCCTTTCTCTTATCAGCGTCGCGCACCTCAAGAACGGACAGACTCTCTCTTTCACACACACATACACACACACACAGAGACGGGCGTATATATACATACACACACACGGGGAGTGGATGCATCATCGCCATCGACCTCCTCGTCGTCAGCATCGCTTCCACGGTGCGCTGTCTCTCTGTGCCTGCTTCTCTCTCGCTACCGTTTCTTCGTCGCGGCTTTGTGGGAGCACCGCACCTTCACTGGCCCACGCCACCCCCTCCTCTTGGGCGCATGCTTTCGGCTCGCTCGTGCGCTTGCCCCCCCCCCTCTCCCCACCCCTCACAATGCCTCCCCGTGCAGGATGAACACACGTCCTTCGCCCTCCTCGCCCTCGTCCGCGTGCCACTGAGCGCGCCCGAGAAGGTGTGCCGTGGGGAGCCGCTCCCATCTCTGACCTCATCAACCTTCCCACTTAACCCTCATCTCCCCCGACACTTTCACGTCTCGATGTGATGGGCCTCGCATGCTGCTTCCCTCTCTCTCTGTGTTACGCACACCGGCACGCAGTCCCACGGACACAGGTCTACCAGGAACACAACCACATCAAGCACCGTCGCATGAGCACCTGCCGCGGTATCGTTGTTGCTGGCGTCACGAACCAGGCACGGACGCAGATGGCCGAGGCGTTCTTGCGGGCCTTTACTGGTGGCCGCGTGTTTGTGTGCAGCGGGGGCGTGCACCACCTCGGCACCGTGCATCCGTTGGCCGTGACGGCCATGGCGGAAATGGGCATCGATGTTAGCCGGCAGTCCTCGTCCTCGCTCGCTGGCGTGCGTCGGCAGCGCGACACTTACGACGTCTACGTCAGTGTTGATGCCCCCTACACGGAGCGGACAAGCGACCGGTATCAGCGGCGCTACGCCGACACACAAGCTGCTCAGCAGAACTCCATGGGCGCTTCTGGGTTGTCGGCGTCGTGCGCTTCTTCCACTTCGGATTTCTGCGATCCACTGCTGGCATCGGCGACGCCGGCGCACTGGACAGTGTCGCAGGACACAACGGACGGCCGGCAGAGCTGGACGTTGTGGAGTCCGCGCAACCCCGCTATTTACCACGAGCGGTCGACGCGCAAGCTGCAGGATCATCTGTACGAGGGCGAGCCTCTCTTCATGCGCGTGCGGCCGCACGAACTGCGCAAGGCATGCCGGGTGCAGCGGCGATGGGAGGTGCCGGAGCTCACGCAACGGTTCGCGCTGGAGACGGAGGCCGAGCAGAAGGCGCGGTTTGTGCAAGCGCGTGATCTGCTCGGCTCCCTGGCCCTTGCGCTCGTACGTGACTTGGAGCGGGAGTACGGCGAGACGATGCTCGACGAGGCCACGGTGGCTGCCTATGAGAAGGTTGCGGCGATGAGGTGCGGGCCTTGAGCCCACGCGGAGCGCTGCTGCAAGCTTGCTGGTGATGCCGACGGTACTGCTGCCCAGATGCCCCATATACCCCCCTCCCCTCCACTCTCTCCCTGCGTGTGTGCGCGCGCACGTTTGTCTTCCCAGGAACGCCTTCAATGCGATGATGGTGACCAGTCGCGAGATGCGCGTGCGCCATGTCGGGCCGGCGGCCACCGGAGAAGGAGCAACGAGCAAGGCAGGCGAAGCGTCAAGCGAAGCAAGCGACGGCGACTTTCACGGGCATCCCCGACCGCCTTCCCCTTCCACTTTCCCCTTTCCCCCATACCCACGAACGTGCACCGCCGCCGCACGTGTGTCTGTCTGCAAGCTGGCTCGGGCCTGTATGTGTTTCGCCGCGTCGTAATCGCGGCTATGCCATTGCGTGGATTTCCGCAGCCGCCACTCTCGATACTGCCACATCTTGGGCTGCTACACCGGCGTCTACATGTGCCGCGACTGCCGTATGGATGCACCCTCTCAAGCCCTCATGCCTTCATGCCTCTCCCACCATCCTCTTTTCGTTTCGACTCTCTCTTTCTCTCTCCCTGCTAGCCGTATCATCGGTGCAAGCAGCACGACCCGTGTGTGGCGCGGGCGAAGGTCTTCAACCATTGCGCGGCGACACAGCACTCGATACAAACACACACACACACACACACACACACGGGCCATGTACAACGGTGTGGAAGCTGCCGCGGTCAAGGGTACCGGGCTGAGTGGCTATGTTCAGCGCAGCCGCGTGAACGTGTTGGCGACGGGCCGCGTGCCTGCCGAGGAGGGCGCGGCGGCGATGGAGGGCGGGGCGTCCATCAACCCCCTCGAGCAGCGCCGCGCACAGGGCGAGAACCGCGAGATGGCGGCACGGCTTGAGTCTCATCGCGCCTTGCGTGAGGTGCGACTGCGCGTCATGCTCTACCGTGAGGAGCGCGAGGCGGCCGGGGTGGACCCCGTCACAATGGACCGCGAGTGCGGCGAGCTCTACGACTCCTTGCTCGTCGCCGCCAAGCGCCGGCTGAAGGCGCAGCAGAAGACTGAGAACGCCAAGACAGTCGCTAAGTTCGCCGCCGCGTTCGGCGTGAAGGCCACGGCAGCGGTGACCACCTCAGGTGGTGGTGCAGGTAGCGGCAGCGCCTTCGACCGCTCCGTGCAGGAGGTGGAAAAGCACCGCACCGAGGAAGAGCGCCGCCGTCACCAGGAGGCGCAGCTCGTCGAGCACCTGAAGCGTATGCGCCGCGAGGGCAGCGACGCAGTAGAGGGTGCGAACATCTGGGACACAGAGGAGACAGGGATTTAGCGATGCGAATGCGAGAGAGGGGGAAAGGCATTCAACGTCTTTCTCATCCGCCGAGCCTGCGCCTCGAAGCCGGTGGGTGGAGGTGAGTGTGTGTGTGTGTGGGCGGGGAGGGAGGGAGGGAGGGAGGGAGGGAGGGAGGGAGGAGGCTGCGCGGCATCGCCTCCCCTCCGCACCTCTGCTCTGCTCTGCTCCCTCATGGTTTCTCATCCTCTGTCCACCGCCTTTTCTCTGTGCTTCTGCGCACATCTTTGGCCTCCGTCGCTTGAGCCGTTGTTGCAGTGGTGGCTGTCTGTGTGTGCGTGTGTGTGTGTCTGCATGTCTCCCGTGCCTCTGTTCACTAGCGCCCTCCCCGTGTTGCCGCTGCGCCGCGCTTCCGCCGTTCAGCGCCTCCCTGCCCGCAGCGCTCCTCGTAAGCCTTCTGATGCTTTAGCCAACGGACATCAATCCGTGCATAGGGGCGCCTCTTTCTTTCTCATGTCCCCCTTCCCCCCACGCCCCCCTCCTCAGCGCCGTTCTGTGTTGGCCTGACTGCCAGCTCCCGATTTACTGGGATGCTGCTGCTGCTCTTGCGCAACCCCTCACTTCTCTTCCCCTTCTCTCTTCTCCACCGGCTATGCGGGAGACAGCCAACCGATCCACGCACGCACACGCACGCGTAGGTTTGTGTGTCTGAGTGTGTGTGTGTGTGGGCACCGCCCTTCTCACATCGTCCGTGATAGAAATACGAAAGTCAAACGCGGGTACCGCACGTGCACCACAAACCGTGCATGCGCTACGGCGTATCTCTTTGCGTGTGTGTGTGCGTGTGCCTCAACGACCACAGCCGCCAGCCGACGCCACCACAGAAGCGACGTCGGCAATGACGGCGGCCCTCTGTCTTTCCTTTTCATATTCTGTTGATCAACAGCCCCCCCCCCCAACCTCACTCCTTAACCCACTTCTGTGCGTGTGGGCGCGCCCTTCACCTGGCTTCTAAAACTTGCATCTCTCCCCTGCCTCCCGCTCGTCTTGCGCTCAGAGGCAGGCAGGCACACACGCGCGCACGCTTACACATAATACAGTCGCATACACCTACAAACACACCCACACATAGTTTTAGGTGGTGCGACGTCTCTTACCCACCTGCATTCTGGCCTTTTTCCTTCTTCGCTGCTGGCGGAGCCCTCGTGCGTCCCCCGCCCATCTAAGTTGCTCTCCCTCTCTGTATTCCTCTCTGCGCACCGCTTTCTCTTCCGCTGCTGCGCACGCACGCACGCTCGCACGGGTGGTGAGCTGCGTGTGCTGCGTCCCGGCGCGTAGCTCGCCCTATTCCTGCCACGGACACGCACGCGGACACACACGCGGACACACACGCGTGCACGCACAGACGGGTTGCCGCCGTATACATATAAGCACCCTCTCTCCTTTTCGCTGTAGCGCCGTAACACACGCCTTCTTGTGTCGGCATCAAATCTCATGCACTCCTCGCTGCCGATGGCTGAGCAGATGGCGCGAGCAGGCGGCGGTGGCGGCGCGGCCAGCGGGGCCGACGAGGGCATCACGAACTTGGTCGTGAATGTTCCAGAGGCGGACTGGGCGACAATCGACTGCATCAGCAGCCACACGGAGGCGGCGGAGCGGGCGGCGATGTGGCGCCGCCATAGCGCCACAGCTGCGGCTTCTTCATCGTACGGCGACACGTGGTCCGTGTACAGCCCCGAGGGCGAGGCGTTCTTCGCCGCCATGGCATGCGGCATCGTTCTCGGCTGCCTCGGCGTCTTCAGCGACGCGTGTGCGCACTGGGTGAGCGCCTTCCGCTCTGGTATTTGCGCGAACTTCTTCTGGCTGGGCCGCAACATGTGCTGCGTCGACAGTCGTGAATGCGGCGAGTACTACTCGTGGGGCGAGTTCTTCCTCGGCCGCGACAACCATGTCGTGGCCTTTGTGGACTTCGTCATGTACGTCAGCTTCTCCACCATGGCGGCTGTCACGGCGGCGTACCTGTGCAAGACCTACGCCCCCTACGCCTCTGGCGGCGGCATTGCAGAGGTGAAGACGATCGTGTCGGGCCACCACGTCAAGCGGTATCTTGGGGGCTGGACGCTGATCACGAAGGTGGTGGGCATGTGCTTCTCGACAGGGTCTGGCTTGACCGTGGGGAAGGAGGGCCCCTTTGTCCACATCGGCGCCTGCGTCGGCGGCATTATCTCCGGCGCCCTGCCGAGCTATCAGCAGGAGGCCAAGGAGCGTGAGCTCATCACCGCCGGCGCGGGCGGTGGCATGGCCGTTGCTTTCGGTGCCCCCGTCGGCGGGGTCATCTTCGCCTTGGAGGATGTCTCCACGTCGTACAACTTCAAGGCCCTCATGGCGGCCCTCATCTGCGGCGTGACGGCGGTGCTGCTCCAGTCGCGCGTGGATCTCTGGCACACCGGCCGCATCGTGCAGTTTAGTGTCAACTACCAGCACAACTGGCACTTCTTCGAGCTCCCCATGTTTGCGGCGATCGGATGCTTTGGCGGGTTCATCGGGTCCACCTTCAGCGTCGTGAACCTGCACGTCGGCCGGTGGCGCAAGAGGCACTTGCGGCAGTGGCGGATCGTCGAGGTCGCCGTCGTGGCTGCCGTCACCGCTGTCGTGAACTTCTTGACGCCCTACGGCTCCGGTAGCATGCTGGAGCTTCTCGGCGACTGCTTTCAGGACTGCACACCAAACGGCACCATTGAGATGTGCGAGGACAGCGACATGCGCGCCTTCTTCTCTCTCCTCGTCACCGCCACGGCAAAATTTGCCATGTTCTCCTACACCGTCGGCACCTTCCTGCCCGCCGGCATCCTTGTGCCGTCGCTCACGATCGGCGCTCTGTACGGCCGCGCCTTTGGTATGATGTTCCGCGCGTTGCAGGAGACCTACGCCAGCTCGTACATCTTCACGGAGTGCTACGACCAGGACCTGTGCGTCATCCCTGGCGTGTACGCGATCGTCGGCGCGGCGGCCATGCTGACCGGCGTCACCCACATGACCATCTGCCTGGCAATCATCATGTTCGAGCTCACGGGCTCGCTGGAGTACATGGTGCCCGTCATTGTGGGCATACTCTGCGCCAAGGCCGCCGGCGAGGCTGTCGGGGTGAAGGGTACGTACGAAATCGGCATCGAGGAGAACAAGCTGCCTTATCTAGACCCGAAGAAGGAGTTCTATCTCGACTTCGTTGCCCAGAACGTCTACGGGAACAAGCAGTTCACCGTCCTGACGGCGTACGGGCTGCAGGTGCGCGACATCAACGAACTCGTCACGAAGATGAACGTCACCGGCTTCCCCGTCGTCGAGTCGCCCAGTGACATGACGCTGCTCGGATACGCGCCTGCAAAGAAGATTGTGCGGGCCCTCCAAGTGGCCGCGGCGCGCAACAGTGACGTGAACCTCAACACATACATTCGCTTCAAGACAACGCCGTCCCACTCGCGCGAAGCCACCTTCCTCGAGGTGGACCTCACGAACATCCTGGAGAGCTGCCTGCTGCAGGTAGAGCCGGAGTGCTCCGTGAAGAAGTTGCTGTACCTGTTCAAGTCCCTCGGCACCCACCACATCCTCGTCTGCCGCTACTCGAAGTTCGAGGGCTTTATTAGCAAGAAGGACTTCATCAACTTCATGCGCGTCAAGGAACGCGAGGAAAACATGGAGGACGATGAGCTGGAGCGAGAGCGGTGTGAACGAGTCCGTCAGGAGCGCCATCACGAGGCCGCAACGGCAGCGGTCGACGTCGCGCCAGTGGCTGCCCGGCACAACTGAGAGCGGGTGGTGGTGGTGGTCGTGGTGGTGTCCATGCGGTAGTACCGACACCGTTGCTGCCGCTGCTGCTGCCGCTTTTTTTTTTACTTGTAATTCTGTTCTGTGCGTTTGTATTCGTTGTGTGTGTGTTTTGTCTTCGTCTCTCCGCCATGGCCCATCCCTCGCGATGGCGGACCTCCGCATCTTCGTGTGTCCTGTATTAACCGCGCGTTCGCTCGTACGCATCGGCTAACCAACTTGTTGACCCCCTCCATTTCCCCACCCCTGTGCTGGCCCGCCGGTGGTGTGCGCTCACTCTCTCTTTCCTGTCGACAGCAGTTGCAGGCAGAGACGGAGACGCAGAAAAGGTGAGCGGCGCCGTCACACTCGTCACCACCGCCACCTCTGCGTCTTTCACAGACACGGACCTGCCCCTCCCTCCCCAAATCCTCATGACGCCATACTTCCGCTTGAGACGTGCGTGCGCGATGCTCCACCTCTGCACCGACACCGGCGCGCGCGCTGGGCCTTCCAGATTTCTCGGTGCTCGCTGCGCGCCTGCTGGCCCGCTCATTGTTCAACTTACCTTTCCTTCTCCTTCCGCTCTCAACTCTACTACTCCCTCTGCCGTGTATCTGCGTACGTCACTACCACGCATCAGCGACGTTGTCGAGCACCTCGGCTCGTCTTTCTCAGCTGCCGTGTGGGCGCGTTGCTCGAAGGCTGGAGTGACGGTTTAGCAACGGGACTGTGCGCTATTTTCACTGCGGTGCTCGGCTTGGGAGAGGCAACGAGGGGTCGCCGGTACCCTCCATCGATCTCGCTGCGCCTTGTCGTGCGCGAGGCCGAGGGAGGAAGAGGGAGAGAGAGGGCTGCACGTGCCTCCGTGCATGCGGTGTTGGCATCCCCTCTTTGCAGAAGGGCGCCTCCTCCATCCACCCCCCACCCCACCATACACACACACGCACATTCCCACATATATACACATACGCGCTTGCACACACATCTATCTATCCATATATATATATACACGTGTGTGTGTGTGTGTGTGTGTGTGTGAGGGCGTGAGTGATTTTGTACACCTTCACGCCCCCACTCATCTCCCGTCATCTCTCGCTCTTGCGAGCACATACTCCCACGCACGCAGACCCACGCCTACGCGTGCGCATACAGACGCTCACGGGGGCGTGCCCAACAGCGAAGAAAGAGGGGGTAGAGTTGGGAGGGAGGGAGAAGACTAAGTCTGTACAGTCGACCCCCCCCCCCTGCTCATCACCGTTGCCGCAAGACGCGGTGCGTCTGTGTCTGTGTGTCCTCGGTGCCCCCGATCGTTGTGAATATTCCTTCGAAGGTATCATATCCTTTTACTTTAAGAGCCTGTGCTCCCCTAGACACCCACCGGCTCACAGGCGCCGATAAACGAAACACTTGCGCGCTTCCTCTGTGGGTGAATGGGAGGCTGCTGCGGGGTCGCCTCAGAGGCAGGCACGGCCTCGTACAACGACACGGTCTCTTCCACACCATTTCCACCACCGTCACGTCGCGGAAGGTGGCGGGGCTCAACAAGAAGCACCAGCAAGAACGAAAAAGCAGCGCTTAAGAGGAGTGGTAGGCTCGAGTCCGCGCCGTCGTTCCTGGGCAAGATACTACCGCTGAAGGATCGAGGTGACACCGACAGCGCTCCTACCCGCGGCACCGCCGTCGATGCCGTTCCCTCGGCCGCCCCTTTGAAGCTCAGCGATTACGCCACTCTCGCCGCCCCCGAACATGACCAGGACCTGCCTTTCAAAGTCACACCACAGCACGGCGCCAACGGCAGCAGCCCTGACCCGCTCCTGCCTGACCTGTTTTACATCTCCGCTTCCTCGTCCTCATCGCTTCTCGCGAACTGTGACGTGGACGATAGCGCTGAGGACGGCGTTGGCGCCCGTCTTGACGGTGAAGGGCAGAGCTCGCTGGTGGAGGTGAGCCAGCCAACGCAGAGCTTCGCAGGTGATGTGCACACGTACTCGGAGCTGGACTTGACGAGCGAGTGGGAGCCGCCGTCGTTCGACCGCCTTGGCCGGCGGTCGGAGCGTCTGGGCCGCAACGGAACGGACCGCAGCCGACTGCGTCAGCTGATCGTCCGCGAGGCCGAGGTGCGCGCGTCCCTGACGGTCATGTACGTGCATCAGCATCAGCGGTTTTCGCTGAACCTCGCCAAGGAGCACTTCATCGCGGTATACGTTAGAATGCGGCAGGAGTACGAGTCGGAGTGGACGGTGCAGTGCATCTGCTGGATCGTTGCGGTAGAGAGTGTCATGCGGGAAGCGCTGGCACGCGAGTGGTGGACGGAGCGAGCCGCTTTAGTGCGCCGAGTCGGGTCTCTCAGGACGCCACCGCCACCACCACTGCGGCCGACGTGCGACGACGCGAGGCTGGGTATCACAGCCATTCACGCACTGAAGCGAGAGGACAGCTTGCCTTACGTATCGAACTTGTACACGGCCGCGGACTTGACCTCCAGCGAGGAGGCAGCGGAGGGCGACCCGCTGAACCTGTGCATCCCGCCCATGCGCGCCTCTTCCTTAATCGCCCTCTTCTCCCCACCGCTGCAGCAGCAGCTCTCGGTGCTTGGCGGATCGCGATCTGCCTCTGCAGGAGTGTCTCGCGGCCTTCGCTCGGCTTCTCGAGTTAGCGCACCACATGCCTCGTCTTTTGTGTCGTCGCCAGCATCGGCCCTTTACTCGCCTGTGCCGACGAAGCGCGTAGCCGCTGCGCAGCAGGCACAGAAGGGCAGGTTCGTGCGGGGGCGGAGCATGGCTGTTACCGAGGCGCTCCTGTGAGCTCTAGCAGCGCGTGTCGCTAGGCAGGGGACGGATGTGTGATGAAGGTGCTTGCTTCTGCCATCGATCGAGCCCCGATTCAGTTCTTGCGGAAGCTCACCTTCCTCTGCTACACGACCTCTTGTAGCTCTCTTCGGTCGCTCTCGTGCACAGGCTCCCGGTGAGGGGCGAGGAGGCGGAGGAGGAGGGGGGGGGGGAGCATGCGGCATCTCTGCGCCCATGTGGAGCGGATGTGCATTGGTGAAATGCATGATGGCAGTGATGGTGAAACGTGTACTTGTGCGCCAGCGAGTGCATCTGTACCTCCGCCCGCGCGCTCTCTGTGGCGCTCATCGCATATCTTCATGCATATACGTACATATATATATGTATATATATATATATATTATATGCATGCGCGTCTGTGTGTGTGTGTGTTGTGCATTCTTTCCAGCTCGCAGTCGCCGGCCGTGTCGAACACCCGCCTTCTTGTTTATGTTTCAGCCTCTCTGTATCTATCGATATAAATATATAGATGTAGAGATACCTGTGTTTTGCTTGTCTTCCTCCTCGCTCTCTCGCGATTCGTGTCCGTCTCGATGCGCTTGCGCGGTGGGCGTGTGGGCGCGCTTTCATCGTTGATGGACTCTGCACGCGCCTCGATGTGCGGACATTGACTTGTGTACGGGGGCGCCTTTCGCTCTTTTTTTATTATTTTGTTTTTTTGCCTTCTGCGGTTTCTTCCGCTGCTATTAGCACCGCGCCGCACACGCGCCCTCCCCGCCCCTTGGCTGGCATGGACGGAAATGGACGATGAAGACAGCGAGCCCACCTCACCAGGCAACAAGGCCGTCCTGGAACAGGCCCTAGGATGCAGAAAATGTGAGCGCCGTGCGCACGCGCTTTCAAGCGCCGCTGGCATGGCGTACCGCATCCACACAAGGCATCCAGAGGTCAGCAGGGCACGAGCGATAGCCCAGAAAGGCGCGCAGAGATGCATACAAATCATCCCCAACGTGCGTGCGACATGTGCGGCACCTCTTACATCCGGCCGGGCGAGTCGATGCGACATAGGTGCCGAGGGCGTGACGAGAGCACCCCCAAAGGGGGCCCCATTGAGCCCTCCAGGTCCCCAATCTGGGGCGTCACCACACCATATCCTAAGATGCCGCAGCTTGAGGTGACTCAGGGCGAAGCATGGCATACAGACAGAGTCTGCGGGGTCTCAGGGGGCCCTGACCTGCGGCTGGCCAACCTCGTCCTCGCGCACACCCGGCATGCGCCTAGACAAACCCCTGTTACCCGCACGACAGACGCCATCGCCTCCAGCCGTCGAGCAGGACGCTGGACGCGGCGGGCGTGGATGAAGGCATGTTGCCCACGCCCAGGTCCGCCTGGAGTCGGTCGCGCAGCACATTTTCGAGGAAGGGACGAGGAAGGAGGAGAGCCCGTCAGACGTATGGTCCTCATTCGACCGGCTGAACGGCTCGTCCCAGAGGACCCGGATTCAGCCGCCGTGCAACAGAGTGCCAGGTGAGCTGTGGCTGTGCGTGCGTCTGTGTGCTGCCTTGCTCGCGGTAGAATACGCACATTGTAGAAAAGCGAATATGGTTGTGCTCCCCGTTCTCTCCCGCCCACTCCCGTCGATGGACGAGGAGGGGTGGGATGAGGGTGAGCGCCCCAGGGCGCGTCTGTGCACCCCCTGCCCACACATGCGCACAGGCGCACCGCCGGCGGCCATGAATGCAATGTGCTCTTGATTACATGCGAAAACAGTCAGTTCAGCGAAATGGATAGACGCGACGAGAAGACAAGCGTGCGCACGCCCCCC
>NC_018228.1:37732-40148 GCF_000227135.1 Leishmania donovani | reverse complement strand
CCCCCCAAAAAAAAAAAAAGACGGTCATGCAAAGACACGTGCGTAGCGCCGAAGGTGCTTCACTCAGGCTCTCGACTGCTCTTGCTGGAGCGTGAGTGATGTTCACGGATCTCTGCCCTATTCCGTCGCTGTCTCTCTCTTTCTCTCTCCCTCCCTGCCGGCATTTCATGCACACACACACACACACACACACACCCTGGTAAAAGGAGTGCGAAGAGTCAGCCCTACACACCCCCTCCCTCCCTCCCTCCCCCTCCCTCTCGCTCGCTGCGGGTACGCATGTCCGTTGCCTTGGAGTCGCTTCTGCACCGATCCGTGTGCTGCCACCTGGCACACGGTGAGGAGTACCGAGGCCAGCTGGAGGCCCTGGACGGCACCTTCGATGTGGTCCTGTCGCAGTGCACGCGGAGCCGCGCCGCCCCAAGGCAGCCGGCCGAGCCCCTCGTTTTTCTGCGCGGCGAGAACATCATCTACATCGGCTTCGACGAGTCGTCCAGAAGTGAGGACGGGACCACCGCGTGAGATGCGCAATGGTGTTCTGTGCTGCTGCGCCCTCTTGTCCAGCTCCGCTGCGACTCAGGAAGAGGGGTAAGACGGAGAGAATGGACAGCGCCTGTGAGGGCAGTGAGAGAGGGCATCTCGCGTTGCGGTGGCTCGGGTCACCAGAGAGCGAAGCAGCCGCGCGTTCGTGACTCCATACGTTACCCGCGCGCTCTTCTCCCTGCTTTTCTCTCTGTTGACGTGCGCTCCCGACTTCCACCCACCTACCTACACACACACACACACTCAACCTGTGTCTCACCGTCTTGTGCGCACATCATGAACCAAAGAAGTGAAGCGTGAGCACCGCTGCCAATGCAGGCAGGCACACATCCATGCGGCATCCAGAGCCGCATCCACGTGGAGCCGCGCATGGAAGCCGGCCTGATTCGATGCGGCCGCGTGTGCGATGCGGGAGAAGCGTTGGACGGGGACGTCCCGTTGCATTCTTTCGCGGCTTTGTTTGTACGTGTGATGCCCGTCTCCCCCCTCTCTGTCTTATCCGTGACACGCATCAGACCAACCGACGTCTTCTGCTTCCCCTGTCTGGCGGCCCCTTGTCACGCCGCTCTTGGTGTTCACCGTACACCGCCCTTCATCACCACCACCTCCTCCTCCTCCTCGTCTCTCTCTTTCTCTGTTCGTCATGTCCGCTCGTTTTGTGGGATGTATCCCGGGTGACAATCTTGCGTGGGTGTGCCGTTGTGCAGCTGGATACGTGTGCACGCGTGATGGGCACACTCCCCTCTCCGTTCGTCCCCGCGCACTCACTCGTACTTTCTGCCCGTCGACTTGCCGGCTCGGTCTGTTGCGTCACCCGCGGCTGAGGCGCCGACATCGACGACCATCATGGCTCTGCCGGGCGTATCACATTATGAGCGCCTGCCCACGCGTACCAAGATTCAGTTCTTCTGGATCTCCATGCTGACGATGGGCTTCGCGTACCAGTTTCTCAAGATGACGGTGCTGCGCGTGCAGCCGAAGCGAGAGGAACAGATGTACATGCACATCCGAAAGGTGTACGGCGACAACATTCCGGAGGAGCTGCTGCAGCGAGCGAAGCGCCAGCGCGAAGCTCAGGATGCGCTGACGCTGACGAACATGCTGCGCACCCCTACACCGGGCCAGACGTCGAACGCGCTGCAGAACGATCTCGACCCTCGAGCCCTCATCAAACTCAAGAGCTGGAACGGGCATTAGCCCACTGTACCCCTCTTCCCACCCCTCCTTCTCCATGCTACTCTTCGGGTTGGTAAGGCGCGACACACGCGCACGTGTGCTCTCCTCTCCCACCCTCCCTACCCTGCACCACAGCTCTGGTCCTCACAGTGCTGCCGTGAAACTTCGTATAACACGCAAATGAACTGAAGCAAGAACACATAACAGAAACCGGAGCCAAGGTGCATGCTTTCGCGGCGAAGCCCCCCCCTCTCCCTCTCCCCCCTGTGTGTTCGTGTCTGCGGGTATGTAGTCCGGCGGAGCGGCACTCGAGAGACATGAGAAGGGCATCGGCTGCTAGCTGGATCTCTGTCACCTCCCCGCCCCATCACACACGACGGGCCTTATCTTACCCCCATCGCCCCTCCTTCCCCCTCCATTTGTCTGATCGTGTGTGCTTGCATGCGTGCGTGCGCGCCCGCTCCGACGCGCACCGACGCACACCACTGCTGGCAATGCCACGCTGAGTCTGCGTATCGCTCCTCCACCCCCTCCCCCCTTCTCCTCGCTTGAATTTCGGCTGCGCGCTTGCGATCGCGCTCTTTGCGCATCTCATGCGGCGTGCAGCGTCACGGCGCGTCGTGGATTCGCACACGTACACGCACGCACACACCCACACACCCACACACAAACACACACACACACACACACACACACA
>NC_018228.1:36323-37633 GCF_000227135.1 Leishmania donovani | reverse complement strand
CACCACACCACCACACAACAACACACACACACACACACACACACACACACACACACACACACACACACACACACACACCGTGACAGTTGCAGAGGCACGTGCGGCTCGACTCAGCGCGTCGCATCGGCTTTCCGACCACCGTCACCGTGCTTCACGCGCTAATGAAGATCACCGTTCACGTGCGAGAGAAGATCATACCGCTGCAGTGCGGCGATGGCACGCAGCAGGTGGTGTGGCTCGGTAGCGCAGCCATGATACACTACGACGCTTCCTTTGGCAAGCGCTTCGGCCCGCCGGTGTCGATCCGAAAAGAGGGCGGCGTGCAGTGCGACTTTGAGGCCCGCGTGTGCGACGTGCTGGAGGATGGCCAGCACGTATTTGTGACCCTCGAGAGCGACAGGGGGCAGTAAAAGCGATGCGCATCGCGAAAAAGGGAGCGCATCGGTCAACGCATGAGGCACGCAGGCACGGAAGAGGAAGGAGGAGGGCAGAGACCGCAGACACCACCCCACGCACGGGAATAGCGCTCTGGATCCGTCGGCAATGTAGAGTTGCTTAGCGGAACGCCGATGCCCCTCTCGCTTCTCTTCCTTTCCTGCCCTTCCCACCTTTCACTCACACGCACCCACACACACACACACACACACACATCTCTGCACACCGATGCACACTGCTGCCTTTGCCATCCTCTCAGTTCTTCATGCTTCACGCCACCACCACCACCGACACCGCTGCTGCTGCCACTGCTGTTACTTGCGCGTTCACCTTTTCCTCGTTTCTCCCACTTGTAAAGAGGAACAGATGACTGGAGTGTCCTCGTGCCACGCCCCGGTCTTCGTTGTTGGCGTGCGTCTGTTGTTGTGCTCGCGCACTCTCCTCTATTTCTTTGCCTTCTGTCACGAATTCTTCGTGGGCCTCTCCGTGTCTCCGTGCCGTCTGCTTTCCCTCTTCTCAACTCTCGCCGTCGATCATCATCAGGGTCGCCGTCATGGTGCTGCTGGTGCATGTCTGTGTCTGTCTCTGTGCGTGGGGGTGTGTGCCACTCAGTTTTCTCTGCACTGCCCTGGGCGGCGGCATCACACGGCTGCGTGTGTCGGTCTGTCTTGACAGTTCGCCCCGCCCCACCCCCTCTGCCCCCTCCCCTGGCTCCTCTCGAGACCGACGGCGGCGCTGACGGATGTGGTTGCTGCCATCACATAGCAGCTGTGGGCGACTGATGCATACACACCTGAGCGTTGTGCAATCAGCTGAGCATACCGCCTCCTCCGTGACGGCGGGGGAGGCGGGGGGCACGCACCTCCATGCGTGGC
>NC_018228.1:26263-35921 GCF_000227135.1 Leishmania donovani | reverse complement strand
ATGTGTGTGTATGTGGGTGTCGTCGCGTTTGAGGCAGGAGCCGTGCTGCGATGACCGAGCCGGCGCACTGCTGCAGCGCGCGTGTGTCTTGCGCTGCTTCGCACCAGGCGATGAGAGTGGGGTGGGGTGCCTGCAGCACTCGGCGGCGGGGGGGGGTGCAGAGCGGCGTCCACCTCTTCCCACCACTCTCATGTTCTATAGAAGAATGGCCACATCGGGTGAAACCTGCAGACGGCGCAATACGATGGAAGAGGAAATGCTTCGCACGGGCCGGCGCGTGTGTGTTCCGTGGGGGGCGGCCTCCGCGCAGGCGACGCGCGCTCTGACGCACTTCGACACCTGCTGCGTGTGGCTGTTGCTTTTCTTGTGGCGCGGGAAGAGAGATGTGCCGACGGCGTGGGCGAGGGCTGCGGCGCTTCTCTCTCTCCGTTCTCAGAGTGCCGCTCTACCACACACACGCAGTGCTGCGTGCCCGCACGCCTTGCCGCACAAGGCCGTAAAGGCCGTCTGTCTGTGAGGGAGGCGACGAGGCGTTGGACGGCGATGAAGTGCACACTATCGGCGGCGTTCGAGGAGGAACCCGCCCGCACGTGCGAGCGTCCGTATCTGGGATCGTTTCGCATGGCGAGTATCTGCGTTATGTCTGGCACAGCACGTGCGCCAGCGCCTCTAACTTTACCATGCTCTCCTGCTGCTGCTCCCTCTTTCTTGTCTCCTGCTCCGCTCCGCTGTCCACATGTGCGCCTGCACGGATAGGCTCATCTTAGACAAGCACACGCGCACAGTGATAGAGCGAGCGAGGGGCACACCTATCTTCGGATCTCCCACCCCCACCTACGCGCATACACATCGAGGGAGCCGTTGGCCCAAGGATGCCGGCAAGGGAGTCTAGCGTCTCTCGCGTGGTGAGAGCAGTGGCGCGCGGTGACGGCGACTGGGCAGATGTGCCGCCGTCACTGCGCAACGTCATCGTGATGGCACTAACGCAGTCTTCTGGTGCGCCGCTGCGCAGTGTGCAAGGCGGCGTAGGAGATGCATCGTACGCGGATGGGGCCGGGCGGGCGCCCGGGCGCGTCAACGGGGCCTCCGCGACACCGCTGCTGACGGAGGAGGCGGTGCAGAGCAGCATTGAGACTTTCGAGGATGCGGCCTGGGTGCGGGAAGAGGCAGTGCGCAGCTACGCAGAGTTCCACAACAACGTCGAGTCGCTGCACGCAACCATGCGCACGCAACTTCGGCCTGTGTGGCGGACAGCGATGCAGCTGCGCCCTGACATCCTCGCGGATGTGCGAGACGAGTGGCGCCTCCGCCGACGTGACAGCATTCCAGACGGCATCCCGATCCCTGCCGCCGCCGCGCAGCACATCGCGCTGCAGGAGACCATACTGAGTGAAGTGGAGGACACGCTGCAGGTGCTGCGCAACACGTCGGTCCGCTTCGCCGCGCATTTCTTGTCGGATGAGGAGAAGATCTCCATGGGCGCAAACCCCGCGTACCTGCGCGCGCCGGACATAGACAAGGAAGTGGTGGTGTCGCGCTCGCAGAGCACTTCCACCTCGCCACAGCGCGCGCTGCCAGCCAGTGTGATGTCAGTTTCCTCGTCTGCAGGACCTGTGGCGAGTGCCCACATAAAGCCTTCCGCGTCTAGTGCTGCTACTGCTGCCGTCCACACAACACGTGAGGGACACAGTCGTCGCCACCAGGGCAGCCATGCGCAGCACCACCACCACCACAACGACGACGAAGCGGGGCTGGTGAGCTCCAGCTCGAACCGGCACGTGCACAGTGGCAAGTCCTCCTGTGCGAGCCGGGGCGCCGGCGACGATCCGCTGTTGGAGGAGTTGCGCAAGCAGTATCAGCTGCGCATTAGGGAACTGAAGGCGCAGTGTGAGGCGGGAGCAAGCCGTCGAAGCGAGCACGGTGCATCGCGATCAGCGGCGGCGACGCCACCGCGGCGCGGTAATCGGGCACGCGTCGCAGCGTCGAGATCATCGTCTCTACCTTCGAGGGCTTCATCGGCGTCTGCGAGTGTATTGACCAGCTCCAGCTCGACAGTGTCGCGTCGCTGAGGAGGGACGTGCGCGGAAGGGGCTGGCAGTACTCGGCTTCACGGGCGCCTTCATGACACATGTCCCTTAGTCTTCTCCTCCCACGTAACGCTGCCATTCGAGGGGAAAGACCGCTTCGGCGATGTTGAGGGTGGGTGGGTGGGGTAGCCGGTTGAATGCCACGATGCGCGTGCGCCTGTCACCGTCGCTCTCCTCCGCCTCCGTCTCCTGCATTGCCTTCCGCATGCTCACTGGCTTCCTTCTGTATGTATATTTCCTGTTGTTGGCCTTCTTAGATGCGATCGTGGCGCCAGCCGTCGGCTCATCGGCACACACCGCCTACGAGCAACACCGCCACCGCCCTCAGCCGCCCTTGTATCGACACCACCGCAGCACGTGGGAGGGGGCGGTGATAGGGGGAGGACAAGAAGCGCGCGCGCACACAAACACACACAGTGAACGATCCAACGTTTGAGGACACCCGCGTCATCGTTGAACTCGCTGTCGACCGCAGCGACAGGCAGCATCGAGTGCCGTTACGTCTTCGACGGAACACGACGAGATACATGAAGAATACAGCGATGGAGATCACGCTGGGCCGCGCTAGGCATACGGGACGCCTCGCGCATGTGTCAAGGACAGGCGTCGGTGACGCAGAGACACAGCATAGCGCGTGACATCTCTCCTTCCCTCGCGCTCGCCCTCGTCTCTCCTGCACACTTTATACTCTGGACCGCTGCAGCCTTGCAAGGCCGCAGACGCTACTCGTTTCGCTCGACTCATCGTGCCCACGACCGTCTTCGTCCTTGTGCTGTTGTAGGTCTGCTGCCAGCTGCCGTGGCCCCGTCCATGATGCTAACATCCTCGTACATTTCTCGCACTCCGCTCCATACTTGCCTCCCATCCCCCCCCGACTCTCTCTCGCTGTCTCTCTCTCGGTGGTTCTTCTCTTCTCTTTCGTCCACTGCTGGGGCGTACGTGTGACACGACTCTGCAACCGCAGCAGCCACAGCGGCGACGCCGACTTGGGCCGCTTGCCCCCAGCCGCCCTCCTCTTCGCCGCCTCCACCCCCGCTCCTGTTGCATCCTGCACAGCGCACGCAACCGCATAGACACCATTCACTTCGCCATCCGGCCCCCTCACTCTCACCGCCCCCTCCCCTGCAGCGGAGAACGAACTTCGCGGGCCCCTTTCGGCTCACGCACTTCCTCACGCTCTCCCTAGTCTGGTGCGTTCCCTTCTCCTCGCCACCTGACACACACACACACGCACACACACACGCACGTGCATCACCATACATCAACGCCATGCACTTCGACCCTGGACCGTGCTCACGTGACCAGAGACCTCAGCGAGAGAATCGGTACACGGTGCACTACAATATGGATGGTCGCGCTGCCCCCTCCAGCACCACGACGCTGCTACCGCTTCGCCACTACGGCCGCGCACGCGACATCAGCGCGATGCTGACAGCCCCCGTCGTGGAGTACCGCCAGCCGCAGTGGACGACGCCGCTTGGAAAGCCGCTCTGGACACTTTCTCCCATTCCCAACCCGACGACCGCGGCAACTGGTGTTGAGCGCAGAAGTGGCGGCAGCAGAAGCGGCACACCGCACGCGTACTGCATCCCCTCGTCGTGCCCGACTGCCTTCACAGCCGCCCGTACTCTATCTTATCTCAGCGGTGCGGCCGCATCCGCAGCTAGGGCCACAGAGACGACGCTGCGCTCCTCTTCCAACGTCATGCGACAGCCATTTACGTCTTCCTACATGGAGGTATCGCCTCCCTCGGCAGCAGTGGCGGCTCAGCGGGACTACGAAGCTGCAGGCAGGCGAGTGCGAGCGGAGCGGGCGGGCGGCGCCACCGCTACCGCAGGGCGGCATTCCTCCGGCAGCTCACCGCCACCACGTTCCACTACGAGTGACCAGCAGTCGCATCGCAGCCGCGACATTGCGCAGGCCCGCCCTGGCTGCACGACGTCCACGGAGCGCGTCCGCTACCGCAACGGCGTCACAAGGAAGTTGATTGACCTCTACGACGAGATAGCAGAGTTGTACGACTGCCGCGAGAACATGAGGAACCAGGTGACGCAGGCGATGCGCACCGACCCTCGCTACTGTAAGGAGAGGCACGGCGAGGTCCGACTCGCCTGCGAGCCCACACCCCAGCAGCAGTCCGCTGTAGAGTCGGTCGAAGACGCGCTTGAGGTCTTGCACGACGCCGTGCACGAGCTGGTCGCGGCCTATCTCACACCGGAGGAGAAGCGCCACCTCGGCATCGACACGCACCTCTTCCAGACCAGCACGGAAAAGGCAAATACCTACCAGTACGCGCCACCCCCGTCGAAGCCGCAGTCTTCGTCGAGCAGTGCCGCACGAAGGGCCCGTCGAAAGACGTCCACGGCGACGACGTCTCCACTGCCGTCCACTCGCCCCCGTGAGGTGCACAAGGAGCAGGAGGAGGGTGAGGCTGATGAAAATACAGCAGCCACCTCGCCGACGCCGGCAGCGCCAACTCTCACCGCCCCTGCCGACACGCCGGCTCCACAGCAGCAGCCGTTGGCTACTACGACGACCAACAACAATATCAGCAACAACGTCTGGGACTTGTCGGCGCCAGCGGCATCAGCTGCCTTCAGCTCGGCCGCCATCCCTCTCCCAGCATTCCCCGTCAAGCTAGCACAGCAGTCTGTGGTTGAACTCTCCCAGCTGGCGGACCCGCCACAGCCGGTGACGTCGTCGTCGCAGCCTCTCTGCTCCTCCATTGTGCATGTCGCAGCGCCGGAGAAGCACGAAGACGGCTCTGATACCGCAGTTGAGCAGAAACCTGCCACGGCTTCCCACACAGAAGACGCAGAGATTGCGGAAGGGACCCCGGAGCGCGTCTTGGCGTCGGCCGTGCCCGCATCGACACCGAGTATCACGTGGCCCACGGACACGGGGGCGGGGTCAACACCGCATCCACCGACCGGGTCGCAGCCCCCGCTTGCAACTGACCAGCTTGTGAAGGTGCCAGTTAGCAGCCCCGATGCGCAGATTCCGATCGCCAAGACGCCGCCGGCAGTACCCCCGGGACCCACGTCGGTGCGGGCGCAGGCGCGGGAACCCGCACTGACTTCCACCAACCCTACGCAACCGCCGCCGCACCCACCCAGCCAAGCTGCCTTCGCGACGAGCTGCAACGACGCCTCTGCTGCCAAGGCCTCTGAGCCGCAAGCACAGAGAGCGGTCTCGAGGTTCAAGCGCCTCCTGATCGACTCCGACAGTGACAGCAGCTGGTGACTCGACTTGGTAGAGCACTGCAGCTAGCGGTGGTGGTGATGCTCGAGGGCACCGGAGGAGGAGGCTGGGTAGAGGGTCCGAAAGGAAGGAAAGCCGATGGCCACTGCGCATGTGTGTGTGCGTGTTTTCGTGTGTGCAGAAGTGGCAATGTAAGGCGCCGTGGCTGATGTGATGAGTGGCTCGAAGTGTTCGCTCAAACTACTCTCCCGAAGGTGCTCCACCACGTCCGACCCCACGTCACCCGCAGGTGCACCTGGCGCACACGCCACCCCTTCTCTCCTTCCACACACGCACACTCCGGAGTTCGGTGCGCGCACCTTATGTTCCGTTTTGCTTCTTCTTTCTGCGAGAATCCCTGCGAAGCGTCCTCACAACGCCCCCTCCCCCCCTCCACACACCCACCCACACGGCAACCAAGGGATCGCCACGAAGAGAAGAGCGCGCCTCTCGCGCGTACCCCCTCCTCCCCCTCCCGTTCCACCGCCGCTAGTCCTTCACGCCGCTGCTACAGACGCTGCCACTGCTGCTGAGAAGGTGTGGGTGGCGACCATGGAGAAAGTTGCGGGAAGTGGATGTAGAGTGGTGCAGTGGGGAGCAGGAGGATCGTAGAGCGTTACGCGACTCTCCTTCTCTGCATCTCCCTTCCGTTGCTCTGCGACTGCCTACCACGCCGTGGCGACTTCCATTGGCGGGCTGGTGCGCGAGTAGGTGCACGCTCGCGGCAGGCACACGGATGTGCAGGCGCTCCCCGAGCACGTGTGCGATCCGCTCATTTTTTGTTTGCCTTTCCTTCGCCTCCCCTCATGTGCTGCCCTCCCTCGCCCCTCCTTCCTGGCCGTTGACGTGGCGCTCTCGCCTGTGCACACGCGCCCTCGACAACATGCACCAACCAACACAATGGACACACAAGCTTTCCCACGCACACCACCGCTGTGTAAAGCACTGGAGCTGTCAGCACCCCCACACACTCGAGGGCCGTTTTCACCACACGCACACACAAAAAGAAGGAAACACGTGGCGCTGGAGCCGCATCGTAGGCCGGGGGCGCAGTGACGGCACGCACGCACGCACGCAAGATCCTCCGTTGCTCCTGCGCCTGCATCAGCTCTCGCGTCTTTCCTTCCTCTGCCCCCCCCCCTTCTCTCTTTCTGCTGTGCTCTGCGGGCCGTTGTCTTGCACGTCACGCTTGGCTGTGCAGAAGGTGCGCATGCTGCCGTTTTCTTACCGCGTGCTCATGCGCGGCGTATCGGCGGTGGCCGGTGCGTCGTCCGTGGCTCTGCAGCATCGCGCGCTGGCGGGGACGACGCGCTCGTTCAGCAGCAGCAGCCTGGTGTGGTTGGCGCCATCCGCGCCGACAACGCAGACGCCGCCGGCGATGGGCGGCGATACGGACGCTGAGGAGACGCACCCTGATTTTCAGCCCCGCATGGTATCCAGCGACCTCGCGCAGGACGAGATCGCCATGATCAAGAAGGATATAGACGACACAATCCGCGATGAGGACATTGTCGTGTTCATCAAGGGCGTTCCGGAGGCGCCAATGTGCGCCTTCTCGAAGCGCATGATTGACGTGATGGAGGCGCTTGGGGTGGAGTACACCTCATTCGACGTGCTCGCTCACCCGGTGGTGCGCAGCTACGTGAAGGAGGTGAGCGAGTGGCCGACGATCCCGCAGTTGTTTGTGAAGGGTGAGTTTGCCGGCGGCGTCGACATCATCCTGAAGATGGCGGAGGGCGGCGACTTGCAGATGCTGCTGGATCAGAAGGGCATCAAGCATCGTGATACCAAACCGTAGCGGTCGGGTGTGCCTCTTTCCTCGCTGCTTTCGGGGCACGTACTCTCCACGTGGGTGCTTCTGTCAGCTGACTCGCAGGCAGTGTGGTGTTTGTGTGTGTACGACACTCCCCCCGAAGCGGGTTTAAGGCGGACGTGTGAGCTTCTGTTCGAATTTTGCTGTCTTGCATGGTGACACGTGCGTGTGCGCGGGCATGTTTGATTGTGCAGGGTGCGCTCATCTCCCTGAGCGAGTTGAGGCCACACATGCCTTAAGAATTGCTTGATCTTTACCGCCGATCAGGCATGCATACAGCAACGCAGACGGCCGTACACGCACGCGTGGGCTCATCCTTTGTCTCTACGTGGTGCGCCGCGTAGCGCAGGACGGATCGGCATTTACGTGTTCCGTCTTTGCTGCACCTCATCAACGCGCAGTCCCTCGCTCTCCTTTCGCCTTTTCTCGCGCGACTCCACGTTGGACAACATGCCCAAAGGCCTGCGAGAGGGGCAAGGAGGGGGGAGGGAGGGATCTGCGTTGGCGGCGACGTGAAGTCACTCACGTTGATCTTGCTAGTTTCGCTTCTCTGCTCATGCGCCCCTCTTTGGCTGCCTCGCGACTCTCCGCTGTTCTTTTCCGTCGCCGCCTTCACCTCCTCTCTCTGTCTCTCTGCGCGTGTGCCTGTGTGTCCAGGACTCCAATCTCAGCCTCTCCTCCCCTCCGCCACCCACGACCGCGTGCACAGTGCTGCGCACCTCTGCGTAGACGTGCTCTGCAGCGGACACTGGCTCCATCGGGCTACCTGCGGGTTGACAGGGAGGCGACTTTAAAAGGAAGCCTTGTGCGTGCGTCTGTGCCTGCCCGAGGGCCGTGTGTCGTGATCAGAGACCCCTCCCTCTCCCCCCACCGTCACCGCCCGGCGATACTCGACTCGCCAACACGGCTGCAGCACAGGACATCGTCACCCTTCCTCCCTTCTTCCCACATACGTCGGCACGAAAGCTCAACTGCTCACGCACCATCGCCTTCCATGAGGGCTTCCGCTCGGATTCGTGCTGCCGTCGCAGCAGCGACACCATCACCGTCGAAAGCACGCCTCACAACTAACATTGTCGGCGGCATGGGCAACCAGCTTTTCCTCGTTGCAAATCTGTTAGCCACTGCGCACCGGACTGGCATCCCAGCCTACCTGGAGGCGGCGCCGTTCAGCAGCAGCGCCGAGGGCCCACGTCCCACCTACTGGGACACACTTTTTCGCGACCTCGGTCGTCACGGCGTACAGATGTGTGCGTCCTCGCCGCCGCTGCCTGTCGTGACGGTGCCCGAGACGCGACCCGTGCGGAAGGTGCAACTCGATGCGCAGCGGCCCTGCGCCTTCCACATGATCGGCTTCTTCCAAAGTGATGCCTTCTTCGACGACCACCCGATCATGTCCTCCGTCATCCCGCGGGAGCTGTGGGACTCGGCCCGCGAGCACCTGGCCACCTACTACGGCGGCGGGTCGTGCCACACTGTCGCCCTGCACGTGCGGCGTGGCGACTACACACGTTTTACCGACATCTTCGAGCAGCTCGACGTCGTCGAGTACTACGATGTGGCAGTGCGGCAGCTGCTTGGTGGCCTGCTCTTGCAGCCGCCTTCGCTGCTGCGGCCGCAGCAGTCATCGGTGGACTCGGCCCAAGCGCCGACTGCAGGCACACCGCCGCTGCTGCCGCTTCACTTGCTTGTCTTCTGCGACGAGGAGCGCTTTGGGCGCACCGTTGTGGGGTACTTCCGCACCAAGTACAAGGGTGCCGTGATGGCCAGCCTCGTGTGCGCCGCGACGGAGGCAAGCGCGATATGGGCGAGGCCAACCGCGTCGTCGCCGTCAGTGCCGATAATGCCGCGTGATGTACTGGAGTTGCTGATGATGTCGCAGTGCAACGACGTCGTGATGGCAAACTCGACCTTCTCGTGGTGGGGCGCCTACCTGAACCGCGTCTCACTGCGCCGTGTCATCGCACCGTCCCGGTGGTTCGTGAAGGATCCGTACCCGGCGTCAAATCACCTCTACTGCCCTGGATGGATACTCATCTGATCGAAGTGAACCGAGGGAGGGTGGTGGTGGAGGCACGGAGAGTCGGTGCACGGATGAGGCATCTCTCTTTCCTCGTTGCCATCCTCACGGTACCGCTCGCCAGATGGGAGAGGCCAGCGGCAGGATACAACCTGCGCGTTTTGCTTGCTCGTCTCTTGTCTGGGTGTCTCTCATGGGAGTGGCATCCAGCCGAGGATGTGCGTCGTCTTTATCCTCTTCTGCCCACCGGAAGAGGGAGCTCAGCTGCGTCATGAACCCCCTCAGCAGCAGCGGCAGCGCCGTATCACAGACAAGGGCAAAACGGTACCGCACGGCTGAAGAGCAGCGCACCCATCCACGCACACGCGCTTCCTTCAAACACCTGTGTGCGCACACGCATGCCGAGAGGAGGCGAGCGTGGCTGTGACTGTCGGACCATAACCGACACACACACACACACACACACACACACACACACACACACACACACACACACAC
>NC_018228.1:24564-25136 GCF_000227135.1 Leishmania donovani | reverse complement strand
CCGCTCTGCACCCCCCCCCGCCGCCGAGTGCTGCAGGCACCCCACCCCACTCTCATCGCCTGGTGCGAAGCAGCGCAAGACACACGCGCGCTGCAGCAGTGCGCCGGCTCGGTCATCGCAGCACGGCTCCTGCCTCAAACGCGACGNNACACCCACATACACACACATCGCCCCACAGCCGCCCCTCCATCATGCCGGTCGCCACTCCCCCCACCTCCTCCCTGGGTGCGTCTCCCCGTCGCGGTGACACTCAGGCCCCCGCACCCCTCGCCGTGGGCCAGTGTGAGGGGCCGGCTGCGACACGCTCGAGCCGCGCTGACACGCTCCGCCCATCGCATGGACGGTGCAAGCCTGTGCTCACTGTCGCGGGTGGCTCGGACGCAGCGCCATGCACGACATGGCCGCCGGCATCCGTGGCGCTACGTCGCGCCGACCTCGCCCAACGCCGTAAGGGCCCAGCCCTGTCAGCACCAGAAGTGGTTCGGCGTTGGCAGGGATAGAGGGTGAGGGGGCTGCCGGGCTTCCGTACACAGAGAGAGCGGGGGTGGAGGGGGGGGCGCGGACCCTGGGAT
>NC_018228.1:19125-24465 GCF_000227135.1 Leishmania donovani | reverse complement strand
CTGACACGCTCCGCCCATCGCATGGACGGTGCAAGCCTGTGCTCACTGTCGCGGGTGGCTCGGACGCAGCGCCATGCACGACATGGCCGCCGGCATCCGTGGCGCTACGTCGCACCGACCTCGCCCAACGCCGTAAGGGCCCAGCCCTGTCAGCACCAGAAGTGGTTCGGCGTTGGCAGGGATAGAGGGTGAGGGGGCTGCCGGGCTTCCGCACACAGAGAGAGCGGGGGTGGAGGGGGGGCGCGGACCCTGGGATACCACGCATGGAGGTGCGTGCCCCCCGCCTCCCCCGCCATCACGGGGAGGTGAAAGGGCGAGAGGTAACCATGTGAGGAGGAACACTACGCCGCGGTTGTGCCCTGTGCGTGTGTGTCCACGTTGTCTTTCTCGTTATGCGAGGACGACGTGACGGTGCTTCCCAATTCCATGCTCCTCACAGCATCGCCTGTAGCTGCTCGCGTTCTTTGGCTTTCGCTCTCCCTCGGCGGATCGGACGACGCCCCTGCCGGCACCTGCTGCTGTGCAAGCAGCAAGGCGGACTTTGACCCCTCCTTTATCGGCCGCCCCCTCCCCGCGTCTTCCACACAACTTCCATTGCAGAGGCATCACAGAGTCTGACGTAAGGTAGACGTGAACGACAGCGTGCACAAGAAGAGAGAAGAGTAATACAAACGGCGGCGTCACGGCTTTGCGTGACTCGCGGTATGCTCGCGCTCACCAGCGAGAGAGAGAGGGAGCGACCGCCCCTCCGCCGGCAGCCCGTTGCTCTCATGGCAGACGCAGACCACTTTTTGCCCGTTGACGGTTTCCGTGATGACTACGACTCTACAGCACCGCCCCTGCTACTCTTCTACACGCCCGCAACCCCGCGGGCGAATGCCACGACGAACCTCTACGGCTCTTCTTCTGCCTCATCTCGTCGCGCCACTGCACACACGCACACACACACACACACACACACATTTGCGCGACTTGCACTTCGCCTCTCGCCTCACGAGTCTGCCAGCCGTACGTTGCTCTTGTCGTCTGGCTTAGCAAGCTCCTGGCCCCGCTGTGCTCGCGCGTCCGTGGCGTTGCGGACTGTCGGTTCTCCCGCTTCTTTATCGCCCTTCACCTTGCGCGTCACACCCTCTTATCAATGCCCGACGCCTCCTCTACCGCGGTGGTAGCCGCCCCTCCTTCCAAAGAGAGGTTGGGTAGCAGCGGAGGCGTGCTGCTACCGCTTGCCGTGGCCGGAGCTGGTCTACTGTGCCTATGGAAGGCCTTCCAAATTTGCTCCGTTCCCGTTCACCCGCGTTGCGTGACCGTCGTCTACGACACGCGCCGCAAGACGGTCTTGTGCACCTCGGCGGATTGCGAGATGCGCCGGGGCTCACTGCCGCGGGTGTCTCACTTCAACGCGTCACTGTACTTCGGGTCCGCGCTGATGTACTGGAGCCGGACGCGGCTGCTGGTGCCGCCGTCGTCCTTCTTCGGCGTCTTCACGCTTCCGCGCAGCGTCCTCGAGGAGCCGGGCGAGCCCGTGAACTGTGCCGTGGAGGAGGTGGCCGTGCGCGACGGGTCCGTGAACATGATGGTGACTGTCTTCTACACCATCCCCTTCGATCAGGTGGAGCGCTACCTTGCCGCCGTCGGCCCTGAGCCACCGAACGAAGTAATCGGCAAGGCGGTCGCCTACGTTGCACGCGTGCGGTGCGCAGAGCAGTCGGCCGGTATCTTGCTCAGCAAGACCCGCCGCGAAGCGTTCATGGGTCCGTACAAGGACCACCTTACCTCGAAGCTCATGTCGGAGGCGGCGGTGCTGGTGAGGGACGTGGCTGTGGAGAGTGTGGTGCTGCTCGAGAGGGGCTAGCAATGGCGCCAGTGCATTGCCTGCGTTGTTCCACCCTCACCCTGCCGTCGCCTTTTCCTTCATCGACTCCTCACGTTGATGCCTGCGCAGCATCATCACAACTCTCGCTCTGCCTGAGCGTGCACACACATGTCTGCGCTTCTTTGATGGTTTCGAGGTGGACCTAGTGACCGCTGAGCCCTTTTTTCTCCTGTAATATCTGGGATGCCTTCCTGCCGAGAGCGCCTGCACACTGGTGCACACGCATAGACACAGCCACGCGCATGACTCTCTCCCCTTCCCGTTCGAGTTCCCTGTAGTAAGTAACGGCGGTGTTGTGCTCACCGGCAACGCGGAGAGCCCCCTTCCGCACTCGCGCTCGAATTTCGCTCTGTGGTTCATTACTGCAACCACAAGAGAGAGGCGCGCGCGGCTTCGCGTGTCCCCCGACCCCTTCTTCCCCTCCTCCCTTCTGCCCCACGCCTACCCGCCAACCTTGTCCGCTTTCTTTTCTCCCCTCGTCCGCCAGTGCACCATCAGGGCCCTCGCCCTCACCCTCCCCTCTCACCATCACCGTCACCGTCGCCGTCACCACGGGTTGCATATCAGTCTTGCTGTGTTTTACGTTGCTCGTTTTTATTTTATTTGCACAGGCATCCGTCGCGCTGTGCTACGTATACTGACACCCACACACAGCTCTCTTCCTTCGTACTCCACAGAGGCAGACACACGCACACGTACGCCTGTGCACGTGTGCCCGTGGGTGTGCCGTAGTTATGCCTTCCACTTCTTCCCTCTCCTTCCGCCTCTCCTAACCCATTACACGCTTCCGTCCGTCCCCCATCCCAACGGTTGCTCGCATGTCCTCTGCCGAGTTTGTGCGCAACGTGGATGCGCGCACAACCATCTATCGCTGGGAAGCTGCGGGGCTGGACGAGTTGAACCGCCAGAACAAGCTTTCCTCCCTCCCCTTCTGGATCCCGAATTCTGCGACGCGACACCATCAGTTCAGGGTCGTGCTGCTGCGCGGGTTGGTGCAGACTGCGACCCCCGCCAGTGACCCTTTTGGGGTACTCGTCGAGCTTATCGCGCCTCCACCACCCCCGGTGGGGACGGCGAACGTGTCGGCAGCATCGGCCGCAGTGCCGTCTTCCTCGTCCTCCGGCGACTTCCCAGGCGGCTGCTCCGTGACGTGCGAGGTGCTCCCCATTGACTCGGTTACTCCAACGGCGGCAGAGGAAAAACAGCGTGGACGCGACGACGGGATCGATGCGGCGCAGAGAAAGGCGATCACGTCCACCAAGGTGGCAGTACTGGACGCGAACAACGCGCAGGTGAGCTTCCCGGACTTCATTTCGGCAGACGTGCTACACGACACGCGCTACGTCAGGGGATCACCGAAGTCCTTCACGCTGCAAATCACTATCGAGACGGGCATCAGCGTTCCACTGCACCAGGCCGCCACGACCGCCCTCGCGTTCTTCTCCTCCCTGACGACGTCGATGGGCCACTTGCTTGGCAATACCGCGCAGCTCGGCCACGGCGGGCGCGAGAGCATCCGCAGCGCTCTTCTCGCGCCCGCCGTGCTTTGGAACGGCACCGCGTCCTCGCCGCCTGCGACGGCGCCAACGAAGGCGGCTGCTTCGACGGCGGCTGCCCTGCCGCCGTGGGAGCAGCCGCCAGAGGAGTGGCGTGACCGCGCCGCTGAGTGGCACTCTCTTGTGAGAGAGCGGTTGCCCCGGCTGGGCGGTACGTATCGACATGGGGTGGAGAAGACTCTCTCGCCGGACGAGGTGGGGCTGCTGGCGGAGGTCGGCCTTGTGGAGGCGGACTTGTGGGCGCTTCACAGCCTGTTCGACTTTGACCGCGATGTCCAGGAGGGCCTTCTCGCCTCTGCCGAGGTGCGGGCGCATCGCTATCGCCTGGTTCCGGCCCGCCTCAAGGAGGAGACCTTCTGGGCCAACTACTTCTGGAAGGTGCACTGCGTCGGCCAGTGCGTGACGGAGCGGCAGGTGGCAACGGTGCTTGTGGCACTGTGCATGCCTTCACGGTCTGTTCACGCAAACCTCTCCACCCCTGTAGAGGTGCCGCGGCACATCCTCGATGGCGAGGAGGCCGCCGCTGTCGTGGAGGACTTCGTCAAGCGCGGCGAGGCGGCCGAGCCGTGGTGCACCGTGGCAGCAGAGACGGCGCGCCACTGCAGAAACGTGCTAGATACTGCGTCGCAACGTGCCGACGTCGCACCCAACACACGCAAGCAGGTCGAGTCGACCCTCTCCAGCTTGGAGAAGGTGCTGCTGTGGTACGGCAATGCGCTAGAAGGGCCCACAGATCCACCCGCTCTGTCCGTCGGCGCCGATGCGGGTGCCGCCGCCGCCGCTGCTGCTGCTTCATCGGCACCACTACAGATGGAGGAGACGCAGACCCCGCCGAGGGAGCAGCAGCAGCGAGAACCGTCTCCCACAGCTTCCCCGGCCGCCACCGTTCCCTCTGCTGTGGAGACGGCCACACCGTTGCCCCGCGACGGCACCAGCGGCGGCTTGCGGAGCGTCAGCCAAGTCGCATTTGTGAAGATGCCCTGGGAAGAGGAGGACGATGTGTAGGAGCGGACGATGTGAGTAGGCCGATGTAACAAGAGCATCAAGCGAGCCGGGGAGAAGGAGCGATGTAGGGCGGTGAGGTGAGGTGAGGTGTTAGCGACTGCATCACTGCGTGCTGTTGCCGCATTCAAGCATTGACTTTTCGATCTGCGCATGTGCACGTTGCACTGTCGACGCGATGATTTTTTTTTCTCTCAACGCCCCACACGCAGCGCCTCCCCTCCCCCCCCCCACACTTCTCCTGGCACCACCGCCATCAACTCGACCTTGGCACGTCACCTGCCGTCTTCGCACGCTCCTACTCGCCTTGGGGAGGGGGGGGGGGAGTATATCGCCTTTTTGGAACACCCGCGGATAGGCTCACGTGTATAAGGGGACGTGTACACGCACGTCGCAGTGCACGACCGCACCTGTCCGTGTGTGCGTGCGCCACCCCCATGCACCGCGTGCGTCTACCTCCTCGCCTCTTCTACGTCATGTCGGCTTCTCTCTTTGTCGTGTGTGTTGTCGCGTTGGGCGTGCGTGCTGCTGTGCTTATTACTTCAGTCCTCGGCTCTTCTCTCCCTTTCGCTGTATCACGCAGGTGAAAGCTCCCCCCCCCTCCCTCCCCCAACCCATACGACGGCGCGCACCGAGAGGACCTCTCGCGCCATCTCCCTTTCTCCTGGTGCTCGTGTGCACGCATTTCTCGCACGTGACGGAGGGGTCTCTGCTATGCGCCCCTCTCATCCTGCGCGGACATCTTCTCCCCTTCCCTCCGCCGACTCGCTTTCGCTCGCGCCTGCTCACTGTCGAACGCGCCGCATCGTGCACGGCGCTCGCTCTGAATTCGCGTCTCTGTATTCACCCTCTTCTGTCCTCTCTCCAGCCCCTCCTTTCCCTTTCTCCGCTCAGTAGAGCGCTTATTCG
>NC_018228.1:0-14026 GCF_000227135.1 Leishmania donovani | reverse complement strand
GGGGGGGGGGGGGGGGGGGGGGAGGGGGGGGGCCTCACCGCGTGTCGGCCAGCGGCGCAACGTGCCGATGACGCGGTGAGCAGGCAAAGCGAAGGAAAGGGCGGCATCGATGGATGGGCGACGTTTTCCCTGCTGTGTTCGTTGTTCGACTTGGCGCACACCTCCGTTGTGGGCTCCCTCTTTCATTATATCTTCTATCGGTTATCTGCTCTCCCTCTCTCCCTTCATCTCTCTCTCTCTCTGTGTGTGCGCGCACGCGTGCTCTTCCCTGCTTTCCCTTTCGTTTCTTGCCCTCCTACTCTCCTCTTCCGTCTGCGTCTGCGTGTCGTGGCCTCTACGCGCTATCCTATGTGTGCGTGCTGTCTCTACCCGGCTGTGTCTCGTCCCTCTTCCTTTTCAGCCCCTCCCCCCCTTCTTCTGCCTCGGGTCGTGCTCTATGTTTGTCCTCCCCGACGTCGGGCTCTGACTGCCAGCGCGAGTGTGTGCCGCCGCCGCGCAGACATGAGGGGAGTCAGCGCTGCATGGGACCCCTATCGCTCGCACACCCCCGCAAACGATCTCTCTCTGAGCCTTGGTCTTGCATGGAGGCCGGCCGCATCAAGAGGACGACGCCAACAACATTTTCGCTGTGCCTCCCGCTGGCCCCACTCCCTTCCCCATTCCGCCGAAGATGATGAGGATCACGTCCCTCCACCCGGCCTGTGACACGCCGAGTAGAGCGGTGTTGAGTTCCTCTTGCACGGTCGACTGAAGCGGGGGAGGGCACGTGAAAGGCACAACCCTCTCGAAGTCCAGCGCTGGCAGCCAAGCTTGACCGCGTGCTTGTGCGCGTGTGTGGCAGCGCCGCTGCCGCCGGAGCCGTGAACGAGTCCTGGCGTGGCCAGTTTGGCATATGCCTGTGTATGCTTTAGCCACATCCGTCCCACCTCTCTCTATCTCTCGCACAGACGCGCACCGCAAGCAGTGAGCAGAAGCCCGTGCGGCAACGTGTGCACGCGCGTATTCAAATTGCTTGTCCGCTCGCCTGCGCAGCCGCTTGTTTCTCTTCCCCGCACCCTCTCCATGTAATCCACCTCTCCCTCCTGTGCCTTTACCCTCTGCGCACGCATGCCGCTGCTGCCGCGGCGTCGACAAACCCGCGGTGGCGGCGCACAAAAACAAAGCGAGGAGAGGGGCGGACGCACCCGCCCCCCGCCCCCCCTCCCCTCACTCTCTCCACCGTGCACCGCTGCTCTCAGTTTTCTCCTTCTCACGGGTCTGTCACGCACCGACGTGGTACGCCACAACACCCTTGGTGTGTCTTCTACCGCGGACGTCCATCGTCCCGTTTGGTTTTCCCCCTGCGTTCATCTGCACCACGTTTTAGGCGTGCTGCTCACATCCACGCGGCCCCCTTCCCCTCCCCTCCCTCCCTCCCCCGACACATCACGCGCGCGTGGGTCCGTGGCGTCTCACACAGCATGAAGCGAGCGCGTTCTCCGTCGGCCGACAGCACCGTCTCAGCCTCGGCTCCTTCCGCGGCTTCTTTATCGAGCTCCGCGGTCTTTGACCGGCCGCTGTCCTCGTCTTCGTCCCTTTCGGCCATAGAGGAGAAGGAGGAGCCGACGGCGAGGCCACTTCTCTCGATATTGGAACCAGTGCTGGCGCAGTTGAAGGAGGGGGAGTTGTTCGCTGACGCCCTCCGACGGTACTCGAAAGAGAAAGCCGCGGCATTCGAGGCGCTCGCCCAACTCCATCAGGAGGCCATGACGCAGCACGAGTTTGTGATGATGCGCATGACGCGCGAGGCGATCCTTCTCAGGGCTCTCGAGGAGGCCCGCCGCACCAGCACCACTCTCCCGCACGTGTGGATGATGCGCTGGAAGGACAAACCAACTGTCCAGCACGGGCCCTTTGCCGACGACGCCATTCAGCAGTGGGGCCGCGACGGCTACTTTGGCAAAAAGGAGGCGGAGCTTCGTGACATCAACGGCGTCGGCAAGTCGTGGCGGCCGGCACTGTCGGTGGTGCACGGCCCTTGAGTGGCTTAACATCCACCTCCTCTCGCTTCCCTACACCGCCGTTGTGCACAGGCTTGTGGGCTATCTTTTATGCAGCCCTGGTGCGGCTCTGTGCGTAAACACGTACACCCCTGTACGCATGCGTATGCAACTCAGAACAGGTGCCAATGTGGGAGACTCACACGCCTGTCCTCCTTCTCAGGCTTCTTAGGCGCGGGCAAGTAGTGATGGCCAACTACTGCGATCGCCCTCTGCCCGATGCGTGAAAGGCGCATGTGGCACTGCTGCCGCTCTCACCCATGGCACCACGACGACGACGCCGACCACCACCACCATTACCGTTCTCCTCTCTCCGTATTGCTTCCCCTGCTCTCCCTCCGCCTCATCTCGCTCTGCATTTTACACACCCGCCCATCAAACGGGCCGTCTGACGCCCTCGGACCACACCCTCGTCCTCGACAGCACCCCTTCGCCTCCTTACCATCTGAGAGCAAGGCGAGTGACGGCGAGTACGAGTACACACACACATACAAATACACAGACACACACGCATGCATGCACACAGGTACACACGTCCTCCTTCCGTTGTCTGTGTCCCTCTCTCTCCCTCCTCGCTTCCATCATCATACAGAGGCGTTCGCACGACGCACCGCCGCACTTCTTATTTCAGATCCCTCATCTGCACCACGAGGCGCCTTTCCATGCGCACGCACGCGCATCATCGTCTCCGTCCCTTTCCTTCTCCGTGTCCTCCTCCGTCACTGCGAGCTGCCTGAGCGCGAAGCGAGCAAGTGCGCCGACTGTCAGTCACCGCCTCCTCGACTCCCCGCTCGTCTTCTCTCTACATCGGTGGCGGAAAAGGACCCGCGGCACCCACGTCGCTTCGGCTGCTTCCTCGCGTCTCTCTCTGCCCATCTTAGACTCTTTCTTCGTTGACGCCCCACTCCCCTTTCCTCGTGAAGCGGCCGTAGATTTGTGTGCGTGGCGGCCAGAGCGTCGCAGATGATGTCGGCCGAGCCGCCGTCGTCGCAGCCGTACATCAGCGACGTGCTGCGGCGGTACCAGCTGGAGCGCTTTCAGAGTTCCTTTGCATCGAGCATGACCATCAAGGACCTCCTCGCCCTGCAGCCGGAGGACTTCAACCGCTACGGCGTCGTAGAGGCAATGGACATTTTGCGGCTGCGCGACGCCATCGAGTACATCAAGGCCAACCCGCTCCCCGCCTCGCGCTCCGGCAGTGACGTGCTCGACAACGACGGCGACGGCGACGGCGATGACAGTACGCCGGAGGGGAAGGAGGGGTGCTCGACGGAGCGCCGACGGCAGTACACAGCACGAGGAACCACCGTCCTTTGCGGGTCGACCGACACCGCCGAGGAGGTGAAGCGCAAGAGCCGCATCATCGTCGCCATTCGCAAGCGTCCGCTCAGCGCCGGGGAGCAGACGAACGGCTTCACGGACATCATGGACGCCGACAACAACGGCGAGATTGTGCTGAAGGAGCCAAAGGTGAAGGTCGACCTCCGCAAGTACACCCACGTGCACCGCTTCTTCTTCGACGAGGTTTTCGACGAGGCGTGCGACAACGTCGACGTGTACAACCGCGCTGCCCGCGCGCTGATCGACACCGTCTTCGACGGCGGCTGCGCGACATGCTTCGCCTATGGGCAGACAGGGAGCGGCAAGACACACACGATGCTCGGCAAGGGCCCCGAGCCGGGCCTGTACGCACTCGCCGCCAAAGACATGTTTGACCGCCTCACGAGCGACACGCGCATCGTTGTTTCCTTTTACGAGATCTACAGCGGGAAGCTCTTTGACTTGCTGAACGGCCGGCGACCACTGCGAGCCCTCGAGGACGACAAGGGGAGGGTGAACATCCGCGGCCTCACCGAACACTGCTCTACCAGCGTGGAGGACCTCATGACGATCATCGACCAGGGCAGCGGCGTTCGCAGCTGCGGCTCCACCGGCGCCAACGACACGAGCTCCCGCTCCCACGCCATTCTCGAGATCAAGCTCAAGGCGAAACGGACGTCGAAGCAGAGCGGCAAGTTCACATTCATCGACCTCGCTGGAAGCGAGCGCGGCGCCGACACGGTGGATTGCGCGCGACAGACACGCCTCGAAGGGGCGGAGATTAACAAGAGCCTACTCGCTCTGAAGGAGTGCATTCGTTTTTTAGATCAGAACAGGAAGCACGTCCCGTTCCGCGGCTCGAAGCTGACTGAGGTGCTCCGCGACTCGTTTATCGGCAACTGCCGCACGGTGATGATCGGCGCCGTCTCTCCGTCCAACAACAATGCCGAGCACACGCTGAACACGTTGCGCTACGCCGATCGCGTCAAGGAGCTGAAGCGCAACGCCACGGAGCGGCGCACCGTGTGCGTGCCCAACGACCAGGAAGAGGCCTTCTTTGACACGACCGAGAGCAGGCCACCGTCGCGGAGGACGACAACTCGGCTTTCTGCGGCCGCCCCGCTTTTCTCCGGCACTTCGACGGCTGCCCCAGCATGTAAAAGCACGTTGCTCAGCAGCCGCTCCGTCAACACACTCTCGCCGTCGTCGCAGGGCAAGTCGACTCTCGTCACCCCGAAGCCACTGTCGCGCGATCGGACTCCGGACATGGTGTGCGCTAAGCGGCCCCGCGACTCAGACCGAAGCGGCGAAGACGAAGTGGTGGCGCGGCCGAGTGGGCGCCCAAGCTTCAAGCGCTTCGAGGGCGGCGCCGAGCTCGTGGCGGCCCAGCGCAGTCGTGTCATTGACCAATACAACGCCTACCTCGAGACGGACATGAACTGTATCAAGGAGGAGTACCAGGTGAAGTACGACGCAGAGCAGATGAACGCCAACACGCGCACCTTTGTCGAGCGCGCACGCCTGCTGGTGAGCGAGAAGCGGCGCGCGATGGAGTCCTTCCTAACGCAGCTGGACGAGCTCGATAAGATCGCGCAGCAGGTCGCCAGCATCACCGCCTTTCAGCAGCACCTGCCGCCAACGCAGCCGTCTTCATCGTCCTTTTAGGTATCGCTCTTTCTTTTTCTTGTTGTCGGTGTTCGCTACGCGTTTTGCGCATGTGTCTCTCACTGTTTTTTTTTCCATGTGTGTCTGTGCGTGTATGTGAGTGCGTGTGCGTTTGGCCATCAACACCGGTGCTGCCGTGCAGGTGCTTCGTTCGAGGCGCTGTATGATGCTTCCGGTCCTTTGCCGGCTTTGGTGGGCTCAAGCCCTCTCTGTTCGTGGTGACCGCTCTCGTGTTTTCGGTCGCCGCTGTTTTAGACTGGGACGCTCTCTTTCATCGCTTTCGCTCCCCTCTTTCCGCTTTCGCTCTCTTGTGCCCTCTGCCTGTCTGTCCGTGTGTGTGCGTGTGGCGTACCGTTCGGTTTTTTTCTCTCTCTCCTATCATGTTAGACGTAGATGCAACTCCCCTCCCTCCCCCCACTGCCTCAGCCGCAGCCCCACGCAGCTGCAGTCGATGGCCGTTGCTCCTCTTCTTTCTTGGCCTCATCGATTCGGGCGGTGCTTTTGTGTACTGGATGTGTGGGTGCTGCTTCATCATCCATGCGGACATTCTTTCTGCGTGCCCCGTGCGACCCCTCACTCTCTACCTCTCTGCATCTGTCCATGAGCAACGTCTGTATCCAGCACTGGCAACAACAGTGCCGCTGGCCTCTGTACCATCCAGCTCTCCGACGCACGTCCAGCTCCAGCGGCTTAGAAACAGACCTCCCCGCTGTTGCCCACGACAATACGCTTGTGGAGGGGCGGTCGCGAACAAGTCGTTGCCTCCCTCTCTCTCCATGTATATGTGCCTGTGCGTGTGTGTCTGTGATGGCATACGTTTTAGCTCTGTCCCGTTCTTGATGTTTTTATGTCTTGTCTCTTCGGCTTCTCGCTCCCTCTCTCACGCCTCGCTCAACCAACACGGCGCATCTGTGGTCGTCTGTGTGCCTGTCGTGAGGCCCTTGCCGTCTGCGCCCTCTCCTCTACTGTCCTTTGGACATCTTCGCGCACTCGACCCCTCCTCCGCTCACGGAAGACGGGAAAGGGAAAAGACGACCGCCACATGCGCACAACGTCACCTCGCCCCCGCGTAGAAGGACAAGTAGAGGCCAGGGTGGGCGGGGTATTCACGTGCCGCCGGTGCAGCTGCCAGGGGCGCAGCAGCTGGAGGCCTCCTCAACGGCATCAACAGATGGCGCAAGGGTAGAGATGTTCTGCTGAGAGAGAGAGAAAGGCGCGCGGGCTGCTGATTGCACACTGTACTACGTGTGCTTGCACATACCTCTGTGTGCCTCTGAAAGTCACACACGAACGTGTCTTGCCGTCTTGTGCCCTTTTCCTCTCATCCTTCACGACCGTCTATCCTGCTCTTCCTCTCTCCCCCGTCTTCTCGCGTACTTCTGTGGGCGACATGTGCCGCTGCATCAGTGCCCCCCCCCCCTTCCTCCCTCCGCTTATTCGTCTGCTCTGGACTGTGAAGTATTCCCTCTGCAAACGCCTCGCTCACACCGACCCACCTACGCACAGACGCCCAGAGCGGACCGTGCTTCGCCATCTTCGAGCGTCGCTTGCCTCATGCAGTGATTTCCTTCACCTCCCTCCCCTTCTGTAGATGTTGAGACGCTGCTCAGCGCTGCTGAATGATCCGCCACTGGTGAGCGGTGGCCCGGTCCTGGGTCTGATGCGGGACACCGGCACGCGCACAACGATCCGCCCCTCCATCATGGACGCGCAGATCACGCAGAGCGCGCTGGAGGCGAAGATGTCGAGCCTGCTGGCGCGTGAGATGCAAGCGGAGAAGATGGAGGCGGAGCGCGAGCCTCCGCTGAAGCGCAAGTGGGTGAAGGCGCCCGTCTCTCAGCTGTCGACGAGCCTCTCACGGCGTGACTGGTTCCGCCTGATGAGCTTCAACATGATGACAGACGCCTGGGGGCCCAGCCACACCACCCCCGTCGAGGCGGTGCGGGTGCGCGTGCCCGAGTTTACGCGCAACCCGGAATGCGACGACCCCAACGCCTTCTGCGACTACGACCCCTCCATCGACAAGGAGCTCCCACCCTTCCTCACGCCGGAGCACCGTCGCAAGCACATTGTGGAGCTGCTGCGGTGCTACGACCCCGATATTGCCTGCTTGAACGAGGTGAAGCGGACCTTTTTCAACACCGAGTTGTGGCGATACGTGCGTTACCTCGGCTACGGCACGCTCTACCAGTCCAGTCGTGGTGCCCAGGTGCGGGCACTCCGCAAGGGTGACAATGCCGCCGCTGCGGCCAACCAGGGCAAGATCGCCGAGGAGGAGGACATCGGCAACGTGCTCCTGTTTCACAAGGGCCGCTTCTTCCCGCTCATGATGCCCGGCCGCGACATCGGCCAGCGCTTCCACTTTGCGCACTTCGTCGGCATGCGGGACAAGGTCACAAACATGACCCTCTACGTCGCTTGCGTGCAACTCACCGCGGGGGCAACGGCAGAGGCGGCCGACGTCCGGCTGCACGAGGCACGACAAGTGCTCACGATACTTGATGCCCTCGGCCGAAACGACGCAGATCGCTCGCATCAGTCGCACATCGTCTGTGGCGACCTGAACAATCAAGCGGACGATGAGCCGTGCGTGGAGCTCCTGCGCGACAAATTATTTTCCACGCATGACCTGGTTGGCGGTCCACGCTGGACGGCGTGGCACTACCGAGACGACGCCCGCGCCGCCGCCTATGACACGTACTACACCAAGAACGCGGAGCAGGCTCACCGCTCCGACAAAGCCTACAAGGCCGAGGTGGAGATCCAGCGTTTCCGGCGCACGGACGCGGGCGGCTACCATGGCGTCTTCTCCAAAGTGCGGCTTGTGCGCGACGAGATCGAAGCACGAGCTCACAAGAAGCAGCAGCAGCAGCTGACGACGCCAAAAGCTGCGCCAGAGATGGCGACACCGCCGCCTGCTGACACGGTTGCTGCTGCGGCTGCTACTGCACCGGCGCCATCGCCAGCCCCTGCACCAGCGCTGTCTGACACCGCCGTCAGGGTCGACCAGCTTGCGCTCTTGAAGGAGAGCCGAAAGGCGAAAGGCATCACGTACAACACACAGGACTTCATTTTCTACGACCCCAGCACGCTCGCCCTGCATCAGGTGCTGGACGTTCCTGAGGATGAAGAGGTGAACGAGGCGCAACTTTTTCCTAACCACAAACTGCCTTCTCACCACCTCCCGCTCTTCATCGACATCTCCTGGATCGACTCCTTCCCCGATGTCGCCGCACGAACGTTGAAAGACTAGGCGCATAGTGGTGAGAGTGCGTGCTCAGCGTGTCCGTGCCTGTGTGCCTCTACTGGATTCCTCGCTGGTTCGAGGAGTTGTTGTCGCTGGTGGTTGTTTGTCTTTCCATGCTCACACACGGGAGACAGACAAGCCCATTGTGCCGCACCGCACGCATGCGTCCTCACTGACACGCGGGGCATCATCACTGCTCGCGCCTGGTTGTGCAGACGACAACCTCCATCCATAGAAGATTCGAGCGCATCGAATGGGCGACGAGGAAAAGTGGCTGCTGCAGCAACGAGAGAGCACAAAACGGCGACTGCTCACAATCCCCGCGCTCCTAACCACCACGCCCTTCGCTGGCGTCTGCCACTCGCCTAGTGTGGCTCACTTTGCACAGCTCCGTCAACGGCGCATGAAAGCGTGCAAGTACCCCCACGGCTGTGCTCCTCCTCTCCCCATGCGCCCTCAGGATGCTGCTCCTCGCTCAGACATCACCTACAACACTAGGGAAAACAGCCTTGGGACCGACATGTGAGGAGCGTGCACCACACCTCTCATACTCGCCACGTGGCCGCGACTCTGCATCCACCCTCATCTCTCCCGTGAGACGGATTGCCTGTGCTATTACTCACAGAAAACACCTCTACCCTCTTCCACACTCCCTCCCTCTTCTTTCTTCCCACCCTCCCCTGCCACGCATGAGCCCCATCGTATCCCCACTTGCCCGCTGCACCTGTGCGTACCCCGTGAAGTCCTAGCGGACCCTTGACGCAACCACTGCTCCGCCTTTCTCCTTCTCTGTTCTCTCGCTTCCTTACTTTTCTTGTTTTCGTTGGTTCTTCTCCGGCGCGCACCAGCGTTTCAACCAGCGGTGCGGAGGGGGGGGGGGGCTGTGCTTGACCTTCAACGTTCCTTTCATATTCGTTTTCGGCTTCTTGGCCAACTGTCCTTTTCCCCCTCTTCCCCCTCGGCCCTCACGCCCGACATTCATCGCCGGCTCACGCATCTCCACTTGTTCGTCCACCGTCTGCGTTCCCGTCCATTTCGTACACTATTTCTCTCCTCGTTTTCCCCGCTTGTCTCTCTCGCGCTGCTGACAAGATGCGCTGCGCTCTCGTCTTCGTGCTGGTCGCGGCGGCGCTCGCGTGCCTTGCACCGGCAATGACGCATGCCTACTCGACAACGTATGCCGCGCGCAGCGCCGGCAGTGGTGCCTTTGCCTTCGATCCCCTAGAAATCGATTTCTGCAAGTTGCAGGACGCGGCGTCGCACACGGCCATGTCGACCTCCGCCTCTATTCAAGAGGCTCTCCAGAGCGCCTATCAACGCGAGGGCATTAGCGGCAACATCCCCCTTGGCGGCATGACGGAGCAGGCGGTGTGCGCGGGAACCCAGTGCGAGTGGCGGTGGTACCGCGGGCTCTTCCGCACCACCCGCCCGCTGTTCCTGCGCGGTGTCAACTACTGGGGCGTAAACGATGACTCGACTCCAGTGGACAGGACCACTGCTGTGCCGGGCTCCTACACCAATTTCGAGACCAACTACCCGCGCTCCTGGGGAAACTTGAGCTACTGGGGTAAGCGCCTGGTCGTTATGCAGCCCTCCGGGAAGTGGGTGAACACGGAGGTGTCCACGTCATTTACGCATTTTCTCTGCGAGTACTACGTCTACGCCGACTCCGATGGCGTGAATCGGCTTGTGCCCACCTTCCCGGGCGGCAGCGCCATTCCCTTCGTTAGCAGCTCCGGCCACACGTACACGTACTGCGGCAAAAAGGTCGAGGTAGACTCGCAGAGCCGCTGGATCCTCCCGAAGTGCAACGAAACGTTCCCATGGTGGGGCAGCCTCGTCATCGCCGTCGTGCTCTATATCATCCTGATTGCTCTCATCATTAGCATCTGGTGCTGCTGCTGCATCCGCCGCCGCAACAAAGAGGAGAAGCGCCGCCGTAATATCATCGGATCCCAGTATGACAACCAGGGCGCTATTCCCACTCAGTCGGAGCTCGGGCTGAGCCGTCGCAACTCTTTCCGAGGCACCAGCATATACAACTCCTACGACGACTCCGACTCCGATGCAGATGCGTACTCCTCGCGCGAGTAGACGGGGGGGGGAGAGGCGAACAAGAGAAGAATAGCACATCAGTGACCAAGCGACTCTGCAGAGACATCGCCTCTGCCGCCTTGCTTCCCTTGCCCTTCTCACCTCTCTCCAGTCGGCCCGCTACTGCTGACGTGCGCTCACGTCGACCACATCGCCCCATTTTCTCTTTGCGCGAACTGAATCGCGACTTTGCACCCGAATATGTGGCTGTCCGTGCGTCTGTGCGTTGCCCTGTTCTCCGTAGAACGCACACGCTGAACACAAAAGCATTTTTTCTTTGCGTTGGGCTGCACAGCTTCTAGTTACTGTTCTTCGTCCACTTCACACCGTCTTCCGGCGTTTTCACGTTTCAGCTCTCTTCTTCCGCTCCCCTTGCTTTCCCCCCTCCCCCGACATCTATGTGTATGTGTGTGTGTGTGCCTTTGCGCGAGAGAGCGAGAGCGCGCGTATGCTTCAAGTATGCACTGCCCTCTCCCCCCTTCTCTCTTTTTCTGTGACCTTTAGCTGTGCCCCTCCCTCTCTTGCTGCATATTTTTCTTGTGTCTGCCTTATGTGTGTTGCCTCTCCTCTGCACTCTCTCCTTCCGTCGGTCTCTTTCCTTTCTTTCTGCTCTCTCTGTCTCTCGCTCTCTTTGGATCTGGGGTGCACAGCACAGCGACGCAGCAGCGAAAGGAGCATGGAAAAGAAAGACGACGGTGACAGATAGAGAGAGACAGACAGAGGAAACGGCGGTAGCGAGCAGAACGGCGCTGCTTGTCATGCCTCTGATCTCTCTTGTAACCTTGTTTCCCTCGTTGTGCTCCATTTTCGGTTCGCAACATCCATCCGTGGTCTGTTTCATGTAATCCGTCTCTCTTTCTCCTCCTCCCGTGTGCGTCTCTGCCCATCTCATTCTGTACTGTCTGTTTTCGTTTCTGAATCCCTTGCCCCTTTCGCCCTACTTTTCCGCTACCTAACAGTGTCGTCTCCATCGCGTGGTGCGCCGCCCCCTTTAGCGTCATGTCTTGGCGACGGTCAGGCTTTGTTGAGTTGATTGGCGGCACTACTTCGCTTTTCCTCCTCCATCGCTGACTGCCATGCCTATGCGCGATTGAGCCGAGGGCGACTCTGTCCCTTCTTTTTTCCTTTCCCTTCGTTGACCAACGATGAGGCTGCTGCTGGTGATGCAGTCACGAGCGCGGAGACCTTCGCATTCAACGCACAGCGACGTGCTGTCTTTTGTTTTGCTCTTCTCTTTCTCGTGACTCCGTCATCCCGCTGCTCTCTCTTTGCTTATGTGTCTGCCGTCACATGCACGCTTATTTTTATTTTTATTTTTACTGGCTTCCTTGTCTAACAGCTTCATTGAACGTGTCGACATCACCGCGAATGCCACTGCAGGCTCGGCGTCGGCTCACGTGCTTGCACTGCTGCCCTCCCCCCCCCCCTGTGGGCGTGCCCCCGCTGTACATGGATGGGGTGAGCGCCGGCGGCCTCGGAAGGTGCCACGAGCACCAAAACAGCACACACACACACACACATACGCATTATGTGAACAGCTCAGCAGTAACGCGGGGAACGTTTTATGAGCAACGACGACACAGCACAGACACACACACACGCACACACACCAAAAAAAAACTCGATAAACATACCGGTAGAAGACAACATTCCATGACGGCGGATGGCAAAGATACGCGACAAAAGTAAAAGAGCCGAGAAAGAAAAAAAGCGAACAATGGAAGACAACCGTGAGAGGGTGGCCACATGTGTGCGTGCGTGCAATCGCTGCAGTGACAACGAGAAAAAAAGAAAGAAGACTCGCTCATCAGCCAGCGGTCGCATGGCAGCAGGAAATTCGCCCTCTCTCACACCCCTTATAGTTTCGCTTCGGCTCCCATGGGGTCTGTCGTCATTGTCCGTCTCGTTCTCCTTGTCACCGTGTGGTCAGTGTGATGTTCCACTTTTGAAGTCCTTTAGCTATCTCTTCTTTCTATTGTTGTTTTCTGTATCAGGCGAAATTTTGTTTTGCTCACACCACACGCTCCGTCGTTCTCTCTCTCTCGCGGTGCGCCTTTTGTGTTCGCCGTGTGGGTGTGCCGATGAATGGCTAGCGTGGCTGACCGTGTTTTGTCTCTCTTCTCTTTCGTCTCTTTTTTCTTCGTCTTGATTGTTGGACTGTTTTGAAATGATCAGCACCCATACCGCAAATCTTCCAACAAAAGCAACAGCACCCCGCCATGGTCTCGCATAGGTGCCGTCGAAGAGAGTTGCCCAAGTGGCGGTGTTGAGCTGATGCCGGCAAACAGACTGAGCAAGCGCATCTGAGGCAAAGTAAAGCGAGCGATTCATGCCATCTTGTCTTGCTTCCTTCTGCATCTGCTTTGGTGCCTTCGTCACAGACGGGTTTCTGGTGCTCACGGTAGCGGTTCGGTGACGTCACACACTTCAACGCGTGACACATCGACTGCGCTCGAGACCAGTTGCACTTCTCCACTTCTCGGCTTCTCTGATGTGCTCTCTCCGTGAAGCCGTTCCGCGTAGCCTTTCGTCTGTTGCTATGACTGCTGCTGCTGCCCCATCAACTTCCCCTTCTCTCCACAACTCCGAATTCCTCTCTTCTGCCTTCGTGTCTGCCGTACGTGTGCACACCTATCCGACCATGCACATATAACTCCATCGCTCACACTTTTGGTGTGAAGTGACCCTGCCCTATTGCCTCTTAGCGTTCTATCCATCGACCTGCACCTGCACACATGAGCTGCAAAAAGTTCGACTCCTTGCCGATGTTGACTGCCTCTCTTCTCATGTTCCTCCTCTTCGCCAGCCAGCGGGATCTCTCCTGCCTTTTCTGCCGCGTGTTTTGCCATCTCACGAGGAAAAACTGAAAGAAAAAAGGTATCACCTGGTACGTCTTGTGCTGCGGTACCTCGGATCTGGTGCATTTTTCTCCTCGGCTCATTTCTTCCCAGCCTGGGAGACTCCCGTTTCTCTCACTGCTTGTTTTCGGTCGATGCTCATTGTGTCCGCGTGGGCGTTGACTTTCCGCTTCCCACCCTCCGCCCACCTTGATTTGGGTCAGGAATTTTCGGATGAAAAGGGTTAGGCTCTCCCTCCTTGTCGTATAGAGCACAATCTCTCAGAAAGCCTTCAGCCTCACTTCATCAAAAAAAAGCTCTGCAGCCACATTACTGACTGATCGGCGATTACCGTGGGCGGTCGATGCAGTTTCACTCCCTTCATCCAGGGCACGCACTTATGCAGACAGGTGCACGGTTTTAGATTACCGGTGGCTAGTACCCACCGTATTTTCCGATAAACTTGTATAATACGAGGCAGAAAGGAAGAGCTAGAAAGTGCGCGCACTCGATGAGTCATCTCCTCTTTGGTGGACCGACGCGCCATGACGAGGTGAGGCCAACGGCAGCAAACGTAGCCGAGATCTTTCGTTTTTTTTTTCTATTTCAGCACGTTTATCGAAGAGCATTGTGCGTTTCGTTCTGAAGAGCAGCGACAAGCGTGCCAGAGGTTAGTAACCTAATAAAAACGATAACTCGGTACCGGTACGGGTTAGGGTTTTTCTCTCGACTGATTCCTTGCACCGCGACACCCTCTCCAACAGGACGGGGGCGTGACGGTGTACTGGTGTGCTGGTTAGGGTTAGGGTTAGGGTTAGGGTTAG